>NW_027362761.1:627745489-628021501 GCF_046119375.1 Phyllobates terribilis | reverse complement strand
AGTATTATCTGTGTGGTGTATGGTATTATTGTTAGTCTTGTATGGAGATACTAGTGACAGTATTGTACAGCAGTATTATCTGTGAGGTGTATGGTATTATTGTTAGTCTTGTATGGAGATACTAGTGACAGTATTGTACAGCAGTATTATCTGTGTGGTGTATGGTATTATTGTTAGTCTTGTATGGAGATACTAGTGACAGTATTGTACAGCAGTATTATCTGTGTGGTGTATGGTATTATTGTTGGTCTTGTATGGAGATACTAGTGACAGTATTGTACAGCAGTATTATCTGTGTGGTGTATGGTATTATTGTTAGTCTTGTATGGAGATACTAGTGACAGTATTGTACAGCAGTATTATCTGTGAGGTGTATGGTATTATTGTTAGTCTTGTATGGAGATACTAGTGACAGTATTGTACAGCAGTATTATCTGTGTGGTGTATGGTATTATTGTTGGTCTTGTATGGAGATACTAGTGACAGTATTGTACAGCAGTATTATCTGTGTGGTGTATGGTATTATTGTTGTAAGTCTTGTATGGAGATACTAGTGACAGTATTGTACAGCAGTATTATCTGTGTGGTGTATGGTATTATTGTTGGTCTTGTATGGAGATACTAGTGACAGTATTGTACAGCAGTATTATCTGTGTGGTGTATGGTATTATTGTTGGTCTTGTATGGAGATACTAGTGACAGTATTGTACAGCAGTATTATCTGTGTGGTGTATGGTATTATTGTTGGTCTTGTATGGAGATACTAGTGACAGTATTGTACAGCAGTATTATCTGTGAGGTGTATGGTATTATTGTTAGTCTTGTATGGAGATACTAGTGACAGTATTGTACAGCAGTATTATCTGTGAGGTGTATGGTATTATTGTTAGTCTTGTATGGAGATACTAGTGACAGTATTGTACAGCAGTATTATCTGTGTGGTGTATGGTATTATTGTTAGTCTTGTATGGAGATACTAGTGACAGTATTGTACAGCAGTATTATCTGTGAGGTGTATGGTATTATTGTTAGTCTTGTATGGAGATACTAGTGACAGTATTGTACAGCAGTATTATCTGTGTGGTGTATGGTATTATTGTTAGTCTTGTATGGAGATACTATTGACAGTATTGTACAGCAGTATTATCTGTGTGGTGTATGGTATTATTGTTAGTCTTGTATGGAGATACTAGTGACAGTATTGTACAGCGGTATTATCTGTGAGGTGTATGGTATTATTGTTGGTCTTGTATGGAGATACTAGTGACAGTATTGTACAGCAGTATTATCTGTGTGGTGTATGGTATTATTGTTGGTCTTGTATGGAGATACTAATGACAGTATTGTACAGCAGTATTATCTGTGTGGTGTATGGTATTATTGTTGGTCTTGTATGGAGATACTAGTGACAGTATTGTACAGCAGTATTATCTGTGAGGTGTATGGTATTATTGTTGGTCTTGTATGGAGATACTAGTGACAGTATTGTACAGCAGTATTATCTGTGTGGTGTATGGTATTATTGTTAGTCTTGTATGGAGATACTAGTGACAGTATTGTACAGCAGTATTATCTGTGTGGTGTATGGTATTATTGTTAGTCTTGTATGGAGATACTAGTGACAGTATTGTACAGCAGTATTATCTGTGTGGTGTATGGTATTATTGTTGGTCTTGTATGGAGATACTAGTGACAGTATTGTACAGCAGTATTATCTGTGAGGTGTATGGTATTATTGTTGGTCTTGTATGGAGATACTAGTGACAGTATTGTACAGCAGTATTATCTGTGTGGTGTATGGTATTATTGTTGGTCTTGTATGGAGATACTAGTGACAGTATTGTACAGCAGTATTATCTGTGTGGTGTATGGTATTATTGTTAGTCTTGTATGGAGATACTAGTGACAGTATTGTACAGCAGTATTATCTGTGTGGTGTATGGTATTATTGTTGGTCTTGTATGGAGATACTAGTGACAGTATTGTACAGCAGTATTATCTGTGAGGTGTATGGTATTATTGTTGGTCTTGTATGGAGATACTAGTGACAGTATTGTACAGCAGTATTATCTGTGTGGTGTATGGTATTATTGTTGGTCTTGTATGGAGATACTAGTGACAGTATTGTACAGCAGTATTATCTGTGTGGTGTATGGTATTATTGTTAGTCTTGTATGGAGATACTAGTGACAGTATTGTACAGCAGTATTATCTGTGAGGTGTATGGTATTATTGTTGGTCTTGTATGGAGATACTAGTGACAGTATTGTACAGCAGTATTATCTGTGTGGTGTATGGTATTATTGTTGGTCTTGTATGGAGATACTAGTGACAGTATTGTACAGCGGTATTATCTGTGAGGTGTATGGTATTATTGTTGGTCTTGTATGGAGATACTAGTGACAGTATTGTACAGCAGTATTATCTGTGAGGTGTATGGTATTATTGTTGGTCTTGTATGGAGATACTAGTGACAGTATTGTACAGCGGTATTATCTGTGAGGTGTATGGTATTATTGTTGGTCTTGTATGGAGATACTAGTGACAGTATTGTACAGCGGTATTATCTGTGAGGTGTATGGTATTATTGTTGGTCTTGTATGGAGATACTAGTGACAGTATTGTACAGCAGTATTATCTGTGTGGTGTATGGCATTATTGTTGGTCTTGTATGGAGATACTAGTGACAGTATTGTACAGCAGTATTATCTGTGTGGTGTATGGTATTATTGTTGGTCTTGTATGGAGATACTAGTGACAGTATTGTACAGCAGTATTATCTGTGTGGTGTATGGTATTATTGTTGGTCTTGTATGGAGATACTAGTGACAGTATTGTACAGCGGTATTATCTGTGAGGTGTATGGTATTATTGTTGGTCTTGTATGGAGATACTAGTGACAGTATTGTACAGCAGTATTATCTGTGTGGTGTATGGCATTATTGTTGGTCTTGTATGGAGATACTAGTGACAGTATTGTACAGCAGTATTATCTGTGTGGTCTATGGTATTATTGTTAGTCTTGTATGGAGATACTAGTGACAGTATTGTACAGCAGTATTATCTGTGTGGTGTATGGTATTATTGTTGGTCTTGTATGGAGATACTAGTGACAGTATTGTATAGCAGTATTATCTGTGAGGTGTATGGTATTATTGTTGGTCTTGTATGGAGATACTAGTGACAGTATTGTATAGCAGTATTATCTGTGTGGTGTATGGTATTATTGTTGGTCTTGTATGGAGATACTAGTGACAGTATTGTACAGCAGTATTATCTGTGTGGTCTATGGTATTATTGTTAGTCTTGTATGGAGATACTAGTGACAGTATTGTACAGCAGTATTATCTGTGTGGTGTATGGTATTATTGTTGGTCTTGTATGGAGATACTAGTGACAGTATTGTATAGCAGTATTATCTGTGAGGTGTATGGTATTATTGTTGGTCTTGTATGGAGATACTAGTGACAGTATTGTATAGCAGTATTATCTGTGTGGTGTATGGTATTATTGTTGGTCTTGTATGGAGATACTAGTGACAGTATTGTACAGCAGTATTATCTGTGTGGTCTATGGTATTATTGTTAGTCTTGTATGGAGATACTAGTGACAGTATTGTACAGCAGTATTATCTGTGTGGTGTATGGTATTATTGTTGGTCTTGTATGGAGATACTAGTGACAGTATTGTATAGCAGTATTATCTGTGAGGTGTATGGTATTATTGTTGGTCTTGTATGGAGATACTAGTGACAGTATTGTATAGCAGTATTATCTGTGTGGTGTATGGTATTATTGTTAGTCTTGTATGGAGATACTAGTGACAGTATTGTACAGCAGTATTATCTGTGTGGTGTATGGTATTATTGTTGGTCTTGTATGGAGATACTAGTGACAGTATTGTACAGCAGTATTATCTGTGTGGTGTATGGTATTATTGTTGGTCTTGTATGGAGATACTAGTGACAGTATTGTACAGCAGTATTATCTGTGTGGTCTATGGTATTATTGTTAGTCTTGTATGGAGATACTAGTGACAGTATTGTACAGCAGTATTATCTGTGTGGTGTATGGTATTATTGTTGGTCTTGTATGGAGATACTAGTGACAGTATTGTATAGCAGTATTATCTGTGAGGTGTATGGTATTATTGTTGGTCTTGTATGGAGATACTAGTGACAGTATTGTATAGCAGTATTATCTGTGTGGTGTATGGTATTATTGTTGGTCTTGTATGGAGATACTAGTGACAGTATTGTACAGCAGTATTATCTGTGTGGTCTATGGTATTATTGTTAGTCTTGTATGGAGATACTAGTGACAGTATTGTACAGCAGTATTATCTGTGTGGTGTATGGTATTATTGTTGGTCTTGTATGGAGATACTAGTGACAGTATTGTATAGCAGTATTATCTGTGAGGTGTATGGTATTATTGTTGGTCTTGTATGGAGATACTAGTGACAGTATTGTATAGCAGTATTATCTGTGTGGTGTATGGTATTATTGTTAGTCTTGTATGGAGATACTAGTGACAGTATTGTACAGCAGTATTATCTGTGTGGTGTATGGTATTATTGTTGGTCTTGTATGGAGATACTAGTGACAGTATTGTATAGCAGTATTATCTGTGTGGTGTATGGTATTATTGTTAGTCTTGTATGGAGATACTAGTGACAGTATTGTACAGCAGTATTATCTGTGAGGTGTATGGTATTATTGTTAGTCTTGTATGGAGATACTAGTGACAGTATTGTACAGCAGTATTATCTGTGTGGTGTATGGTATTATTGTTGGTCTTGTATGGAGATACTAGTGACAGTATTGTACAGCAGTATTATCTGTGTGGTGTATGGTATTATTGTTTGTCTTGTATGGAGATACTAGTGACAGTATTGTACAGCAGTATTATCTGTGAGGTGTATGGTATTATTGTTAGTCTTGTATGGAGATACTAGTGACAGTATTGTACAGCAGTATTATCTGTGAGGTGTATGGTATTATTGTTAGTCTTGTATGGAGATACTAGTGACAGTATTGTACAGCAGTATTATCTGTGTGGTGTATGGTATTATTGTTAGTCTTGTATGGAGATACTAGTGACAGTATTGTACAGCAGTATTATCTGTGTGGTGTATGGTATTATTGTTAGTCTTGTATGGAGATACTAGTGACAGTATTGTACAGCAGTATTATCTGTGTGGTGTATGGCATTATTGTTGGTCTTGTATGGAGATACTAGTGACAGTATTGTACAGCAGTATTATCTGTGTGGTGTATGGTATTATTGTTAGTCTTGTATGGAGATACTAGTGACAGTATTGTACAGCAGTATTATCTGTGTGGTGTATGGTATTATTGTTGGTCTTGTATGGAGATACTAGTGACAGTATTGTACAGCAGTATTATCTGTGTGGTGTATGGTATTATTGTTGGTCTTGTATGGAGATACTAGTGACAGTATTGTACAGCAGTATTATCTGTGTGGTGTATGGTATTATTGTTGGTCTTGTATGGAGATACTAGTGACAGTATTGTACAGCAGTATTATCTGTGTGGTGTATGGTATTATTGTTGGTCTTGTATGGAGATACTAGTGACAGTATTGTACAGCGGTATTATCTGTGTGGTGTATGGTATTATTGTTGGTCTTGTATGGAGATACTAGTGACAGTATTGTACAGCAGTATTATCTGTGTGGTGTATGGTATTATTGTTAGTCTTGTATGGAGATACTAGTGACAGTATTGTACAGCAGTATTATCTGTGTGGAGTATGGCATTATTGTTGGTCTTGTATGGAGATACTAGTGACAGTATTGTACAGCAGTATTATCTGTGAGGTGTATGGTATTATTGTTAGTCTTGTATGGAGATACTAGTGACAGTATTGTACAGCAGTATTATCTGTGTGGTGTATGGTATTATTGTTGGTCTTGTATGGAGATACTAGTGACAGTATTGTACAGCGGTATTATCTGTGTGGTGTATGGTATTATTGTTGGTCTTGTATGGAGATACTAGTGACAGTATTGTACAGCAGTATTATCTGTGTGGTGTATGGTATTATTGTTGGTCTTGTATGGAGATACTAGTGACAGTATTGTACAGCAGTATTATCTGTGAGGTGTATGGTATTATTGTTGGTCTTGTATGGAGATACTAGTGACAGTATTGTACAGCAGTATTATCTGTGTGGTGTATGGTATTATTGTTAGTCTTGTATGGAGATACTAGTGACAGTATTGTACAGCAGTATTATCTGTGAGGTGTATGGTATTATTGTTAGTCTTGTATGGAGATACTAGTGACAGTATTGTATAGCAGTATTATCTGTGAGGTGTATGGTATTATTGTTAGTCTTGTATGGAGATACTAGTGACAGTATTGTACAGCAGTATTATCTGTGAGGTGTATGGTATTATTGTTAGTCTTGTATGGAGATACTAGTGACAGTATTGTACAGCAGTATTATCTGTGTGGTGTATGGTATTATTGTTGGTCTTGTATGGAGATACTAGTGACAGTATTGTACAGCAGTATTATCTGTGAGGTGTATGGTATTATTGTTAGTCTTGTATGGAGATACTAGTGACAGTATTGTACAGCAGTATTATCTGTGTGGTGTATGGTATTATTGTTGGTCTTGTATGGAGATACTAGTGACAGTATTGTACAGCAGTATTATCTGTGTGGTGTATGGTATTATTGTTGGTGTTGTATGGAGATACTAGTGACAGTATTGTACAGCAGTATTATCTGTGAGGTGTATGGTATTATTGTTAGTCTTGTATAGAGATACTAGTGACAGTATTGTACAGCAGTATTATCTGTGTGGTGTATGGTATTATTGTTGGTCTTGTATGGAGATACTAGTGACAGTATTGTACAGCAGTATTATCTGTGTGGTGTATGGTATTATTGTTGGTCTTGTATGGAGATACTAGTGACAGTATTGTACAGCAGTATTATCTGTGAGGTGTATGGTATTATTGTTGGTCTTGTATGGAGATACTAGTGACAGTATTGTACAGCAGTATTATCTGTGAGGTGTATGGTATTATTGTTGGTCTTGTATGGAGATACTAGTGACAGTATTGTACAGCAGTATTATCTGTGTGGTGTATGGTATTATTGTTAGTCTTGTATGGAGATACTAGTGACAGTATTGTACAGCAGTATTATCTGTGAGGTGTATGGTATTATTGTTAGTCTTGTATGGAGATACTAGTGACAGTATTGTACAGCAGTATTATCTGTGTGGTGTATGGTATTATTGTTAGTCTTGTATGGAGATACTAGTGACAGTATTGTACAGCAGTATTATCTGTGTGGTGTATGGTATTATTGTTAGTCTTGTATGGAGATACTAGTGACAGTATTGTACAGCAGTATTATCTGTGAGGTGTATGGTATTATTGTTGGTCTTGTATGGAGATACTAGTGACAGTATTGTACAGCAGTATTATCTGTGAGGTGTATGGTATTATTGTTGGTCTTGTATGGAGATACTAGTGACAGTATTGTACAGCAGTATTATCTGTGTGGTGTATGGTATTATTGTTGGTCTTGTATGGAGATACTAGTGACAGTATTGTACAGCAGTATTATCTGTGTGGTGTATGGTATTATTGTTGGTCTTGTTTGGAGATACTAGTGACAGTATTGTACAGCAGTATTATCTGTGAGGTGTATGGTATTATTGTTGGTCTTGTATGGAGATACTAGTGACAGTATTGTACAGCAGTATTATCTGTGTGGTGTATGGTATTATTGTTAGTCTTGTATGGAGATACTAGTGACAGTATTGTACAGCAGTATTATCTGTGTGGTGTATGGTATTATTGTTGGTCTTGTATGGAGATACTAGTGACAGTATTGTACAGCAGTATTATCTGTGAGGTGTATGGTATTATTGTTAGTCTTGTATGGAGATACTAGTGACAGTATTGTACAGCAGTATTATCTGTGTGGTGTATGGTATTATTGTTGGTCTTGTATGGAGATACTAGTGACAGTATTGTACAGCAGTATTATCTGTGTGGTGTATGGTATTATTGTTGGTCTTGTATGGAGATACTAGTGACAGTATTGTACAGCAGTATTATCTGTGTGGTGTATGGTATTATTGTTAGTCTTGTATGGAGATACTAGTGACAGTATTGTACAGCAGTATTATCTGTGTGGTGTATGGTATTATTGTTAGTCTTGTATGGAGATACTAGTGACAGTATTGTACAGCAGTATTATCTGTGTGGTGTATGGTATTATTGTTGGTCTTGTATGGAGATACTAGTGACAGTATTGTACAGCAGTATTATCTGTGAGGTGTATGGTATTATTGTTAGTCTTGTATGGAGATACTAGTGACAGTATTGTACAGCAGTATTATCTGTGAGGTGTATGGTATTATTGTTAGTCTTGTATGGAGATACTAGTGACAGTATTGTACAGCAGTATTATCTGTGAGGTGTATGGTATTATTGTTGGTCTTGTTTGGAGATACTAGTGACAGTATTGTACAGCAGTATTATCTGTGTGGTGTATGGTATTATTGTTGGTCTTGTATGGAGATACTAGTGACAGTATTGTACAGCAGTATTATCTGTGAGGTGTATGGTATTATTGTTGGTCTTGTATGGAGATGCTAGTGACAGTATTGTACAGCAGTATTATCTGTGTGGTGTATGGTATTATTGTTGGTCTTGTATGGAGATACTAGTGACAGTATTGTACAGCAGTATTATCTGTGAGGTGTATGGTATTATTGTTGGTCTTGTATGGAGATGCTAGTGACAGTATTGTACAGCAGTATTATCTGTGTGGTGTATGGTATTATTGTTAGTCTTGTATGGAGATACTAGTGACAGTATTGTACAGCAGTATTATCTGTGTGGTGTATGGTATTATTGTTGGTCTTGTATGGAGATACTAGTGACAGTATTGTACAGCAGTATTATCTGTGTGGTGTATGGTATTATTGTTGGTCTTGTATGGAGATACTAGTGACAGTATTGTACAGCAGTATTATCTGTGTGGTGTATGGTATTATTGTTGGTCTTGTATGGAGATACTAGTGACAGTATTGTACAGCAGTATTATCTGTGAGGTGTATGGTATTATTGTTGGTCTTGTATGGAGATACTAGTGACAGTATTGTACAGCAGTATTATCTGTGTGGTGTATGGTATTATTGTTGGTCTTGTATGGAGATACTAGTGACAGTATTGTACAGCAGTATGATCTGTGAGGTGTATGGTATTATTGTTGGTCTTGTATGGAGATACTAGTGACAGTATTGTACAGCAGTATTATCTGTGAGGTGTATGGTATTATTGTTGGTCTTGTATGGAGATACTAGTGACAGTATTGTACAGCAGTATTATCTGTGTGGTGTATGGTATTATTGTTGGTCTTGTATGGAGATACTAGTGACAGTATTGTGCAGCAGTATTATCTGTGTAGATGATAAAGCTTTTTTTCATTACATCTAATCTTGTGGAATAATTCCAGGATTATTATTTTATAGGTTGTGTTTGTTATTCTCACATATGTAGACCTTACCCCATATACATCTTTACTTTACCCGTTACTTACACTTTACTGCTAGTCCGACACTGGAGGCCAATAACATGAGAGATAACAGGAGCAGGAGCAGCGCCAGGATGGGCGCCCGGGCCTCGAATCCTAATGGGGGTAGAGAACAGTCAGTGGTAGTCATCAGTGCCAGCTGTCTGGAGGTAATTCGTCCACACCGATATCTACATTCTGCTTTAAATAGTGGTCTTAATGTGTGCATTTGTGTGGGTCAGGGGATTAGTCTGGGTGGGGCACGTAGACACTATAGATGAGCGAGCTCTAAAATACTCTGGTGCTCGTTACTCGAACCAAGCAATTTCTAATACTCGGATGCTCGATTTGAATGACAAGTATAATGGGAGCCAATGGGAAATCCAAGCATTTTTCTGGCAGACCCTATAAGAAGATCTGAGGGACAGTGAAAATGTAGAAATGGATGGAAAAAGTGCTGAATGTAAGGAGAACAGAATGGGGAAGACCACTGGAAGCATCTCTGACTCTCTGATCGCTGCTGAGAACAATAGTGGCACTCTTTTACTTCACTTTAAGGACTGACGATAACACATTCTGACATGGAAATTTTAGTGTAATTTATGAAAGAAGCTAGAAGTGCCAAAAATTAGGGACTCAGAACACACTGTATTAGACATAAAGGAAGGCCTCATACACATTCTGTTCAAATTGTCATGTAGTGGTACTCCTAAACTCATAAAGGCTGTGTACTAAGTGCAAGGGCTGCCAAAAATTACAAGCAGTGTTAATATATGTGCTCACGGTGCGTATTTGAAGAAGCATTTCTGCATCTCCTTGACATGTGTTTTTAGTGTGTTTTTGGTGCGTTTTTGATGCGTTTTTTTTTAAGCGTGTTTGCACATCAATGAATGCTTTTTGGAGCTAAATAAAGTTATTTGGTGGGACATTGCTTAAACCTTGGATTACCATCAGAACTGGGGTTACTATATTGGTTAATTTGAATGATTAAAGAATGTGTCTGTTGTATTTCAAATAAAGTGTTTATGTGGCGCCCCTGAGGGTTCAGTCACCACAGGGGTACTGCACCTCAGTTCGAGGTGTGGTATCTCCTCTTCCAGGTAAGGATGGAGCATCTCTCAGGACCCCACTTCACCACTCAACACTACACCACTCCTTTCCTGAAGGGGGCCTAAATGCACCAGGGTGCTACCCCGGCCCGGGATAGAGGAGATGGGGGGAACCAAAGATAGGGGGAACCATCTAGTGGGTGAGGGTGGAGGACACACTTTTAGGAAACACTTATTGATTCATATTTAATCTACGGCCATCTTACGTTCAAGGTCTTTGATTGTGGTCTTCTGCCAGGGTCCAGCAAACGTCTGCAGCTGACTTAAGATACACGGTGCTCATACTCTGGCCTTGAGACGAGGAGCGGGTTAGAGTTAACCACTGTCTCTACCCGGTCAGGGTCCTGACATAAGAAGGCCTTGGAGGGGAGTAGAGGAGATAGGCTCCACAGGCAAAAGGATCCCAGGGGGATACGGACGGAGCGGAGTCGCCTAGCCAGAGGGATTCCTGCTGCAAGAGGGGTGACCGGCCCCCGATATCTGACTTTGTTACTTCATGTCTCAGTCAGAAAAGCCTAGTGGATCCCAGGGGGATACGGACGGAGCGGAGTCGCCACCTGTATCTCTCACACTGCGTTCATCCAGTGGGACCTGGCCTTACACCATGTTCGTACCCCACACAGTCAGAAGGAGACTTAGTGGGAGAACTTACCAAGGAGAGGAACACACACCAGAGGGGTCTCGACAGGTGCTCCTGATCCACCTGGGAAGTGCTGAACCCCCTTCCCGGTGGCCACAGTACGCCGTGTGTAGCAGAGAGAAGCTTTGCGGCTGAAAGTGCATCTGAAAGTGAGTAAAGACCCGGATGACTTCACACATCGCCTCAGCCTGTTATTTCCTGCGCGGCACTGCACCCACCATTCCTTCTCACCCTGCCCTGAGGCCTGCTCTGCCTGTGGGGAGCCGCCCCATCTTAGCTGCCCATAACACCAGCCTCAGTGGACTGTAGCAGCGCTGGTGTCCATCACCGGAAACCACAGGTCGGGTAGTCGAAATACCACTCATCCTAGAAAAGCCCATTATTTTTTATGTGACAGCCCTGGTCACGGAACGGGTCGAGGACATGACTGCATCCCCCGCGACCCCTACACTGACCCGGCTCCGAGTACCCCAAGAACCCAGGGAGGGCGACTGACGTGTCACACATTTACTCTGTGTCTGAGTGTTTATTAAACTCTTTACTTTACTTTAATTAGTTTTGGTCATAAAAAGGTCTGATTGACACCTTGACATCACCAAACAAAAGAGCTGGGTGTCAGCTAGTCCCATTCACCCAATCTTCATTAGCATTTCTATTAATGTAATTTACGCAGCTGCTGTGAGCTGGTATTTTTAGCCTGGGAAGGTGCCATTTGCAAACATTTTCCGTGGCCATAATTAACATCTCACAACTGGTTTGTTAGCTGCTACGTCCCCACAAACAGCAATAAGCAGCGCTTTGGACACAGAATATTTTTGTAGCGTCCAAAATGCTGTGTTCTAATGCTGCACTTTTGTTGTTGCTAAATGTGAATCCACCGCATATAATGACACTTCAATCAGTCAAAATCTGCAGTGGAGACTAGTGTGTCCACTACAGAAATTGACATGCTGAGGGGGAGTTTGGGTATGTGGCACGATCATTCACATAGAAGAACAGCAAATATATAACTTTTCTTCCCTTTATGGGAGGCACTTTTCTTGAACATTACATATTACTATCAGGTATATAAAACAATATAAAACCAGTTTTAATAACACTCTTTCACATATAAAACATTTTTATCACTTTTCAAGTAAGTTCAGCAAACTGTAGTGAGATCCTTATCAGGGTGTCCATCTCACTGGTGTAAGTGCAATATGAGGGACCCGTCCAAAAACCCCCAACATAGGCCCTGGGCGTGGCTGCAGGGCATAGCTGATCCACTCGTTGGACCACGTCTTTAGCCACGCCAAACGGGATTTTGTTCAGTGGTCTTATAAAACCAACAAGGAGCACCTTAAGAAGTGCTAACTTTTTACAATCAAAGTTCTGGCTGTTCACTGTCCACAACCACTAAGTCCTTGTACCTTTAACCGGGTACACACAAAACAAACAAAAACTTTTTAAACACACTAAATGATTATTTCAATACCTTTCCGGGTAACTATTTACAGTTTTCCAACTTTTAAGTTCAGCTTAACAGTGGTGCTCCCTCAGGGGGAACATCTGTCCACCACTGGATGGCGCAGCCGGGTCATCAGCCTTAGATGACAGGGGTACGCTCTCCTCCTCCACCACCCTATGCACATGTAGGGCGTACCACCCCCGTTCTCCATGATGCCGGGTATAAGTGACCCTGTCACCAGGGTAAAGGTCCCGTCCTTGGTGTCCCTGCTGTAGGTGGGACTCCACATTGCGCTGGTTCACAAAGAGTTCCGTGGCCAGTTGAGGCTCCCGGATGAAGCCCCATCCTCCTTCCAGGTCAAACTTGACTACGGTTCCCTCGGCGGTGAAACTGGGTTTGGCAGGCTTAACTTTGCGGGCCCGGGTCTTTGCATGCATGTTGCGTGCCTCCATCGCCTCCCACTGCACTTGTCGCTCCCGCTGCTCCGCTGCCAGTTTTTCGGAGTTCCCGCTGACAGTACTCCTCTCTCCTGAGGGCCTTGGTTTGGGTCTCCCGCGGGAATCCCATAAGGTCGCCCTACGGGTTGTCCCACCTGTACTCCTCTCCTACTTTGCAGGCAACCAGGGGCGCGGGCATGGGCATTAGAGGGGCTCCCTGCTGGTCCTCGATCCATGCGGACCAGTCCCAATCGGCGCGCCTGTACCCCCAGCCGGGTGTAGGGGCAGGTGGTTCCTCAAGGGGGCCTAGGAGGGTGTCAGTGCTGTCAGCGCCCGGGGCAGGAGTGCTGTTGTTACCTGCTCTCAGGGCTGCTCCGGTACTGCATGGCGCCTCCGGGTTCAGGACAGGCCCCGCCGGGGCTGGGGTGCTGGCGGTAGGACTGAGTGTGGTCCACTGCCGGGCTAGCTTTACCAGCAGCTCATCCTTCCACTGCTCGACGGTGGCCTGCTGGGCTTCCTCCATCCGCCGGCCCAGCTCCTGCACCTCGGCGCGCAGGAACCCCATATCCCCCAGGGGTAGCTTGCCCAGGAACTCCTCCAGGTTGAGGGAGGAATCAGTTGGCTGCAGACCACGGGCAGGAGTCTGGTCATTACCTCCTTCCATGACGCCTGCCGGGTGCATTCTGACTCCACTGCCGGTGGCCCCGCCCTGTCTCCAAAGTTTTTCTTCTCCTCTCCCCTTTCGAGGGCGGTTCCATTGCAGCTTGCTGTCGGCCACACCAGGGGGCGGTTCCCCCAGACTGATGGACAAGTCTATGTATATGGCCGCAGATGCATGGGGCGGGCTGTGTTTTTGGCACCATTCCGGAACCTGGCCCACGATGGGAGGCTTTTTTTCATCCTATATCACACACATAATGGTGCCCGTTCTTCTGGGGCGGGCACCACATTCAGTATTAAACACAGTATATAGGCGCAAGAGACCCGGTGTAATGGGTCAGTTCATCCTGTTCATGACGCCAAGTTGACGCGCCCCCTGGGGCCATGGGGTACTCGGTAGCCGGGCCGGTCCTTCTCGGGGTAGTCAGGGTGGCAGTGACCCGGTCCGTGGCCCTGGGCGGTCAAATAAAAGAAAAGGAGATTTGGGAAATAAAGTGTTTGGGGATAATGTTCATGACGCCACCAGTGGTATGCAGCTATATTGGGCCGCCACTGCGGTGCAGATCCACTGGGGCTGATGGTGACGCAGCAGAGTTGGTTCAGCTCTCCACGGGCAGAGCTAAGCTCCAGGGCAGTATATGGTTATTTTATGAGGTAGATGTTTGTCAGGAATATTATAAAATATTAATGTCAGGGAGAGATTAACAGAATATTAGCCCCTTCTCCCATGCCCTCTGCTGTAGTGTTTGTCCAGAGATGACAATTATACTGTGTCTTCCTGCAAATTAGCCCCCACAGCCAAAAGGCTTTACACATGAAGTGTCACAAGCTAAAATGCAAATGTATTTCCTCTTAACACTGACCTAAGAGAGTGACACCTTCTCCCAAGCAAGGAGTTTGGAGGAAAGAGGAAATGGTTCGTTAAGTTCAAAGACACTCATAAACAATTCCTGGCCACCAGCCATAGCCAGATCGGCTCCGATATTAGATATGAAATATTATGAGTTCCATACGTCCGGCATTAACGAGACCCAAATGGTTAATGACCAAATCAGCCCAGGAATGTGTAGGTAGTTTTCCCGGGCTGTAACCAAAATCAGGGAGCTGCAGCGCAAAAACACCAGAATGGCAGACTGCAGCTATGGGATGTGTGATATCAAAATAAAGATAAAATCATAAGGGAAAAAATGGCGTAGTTTGCAAGCTTCTGCGATCAACGGGCGACGAGTTATCGCAGGAGTTAGCGTTTCTAATAAAAATGTACAGGCTGGAGACCGGCCCACATGATGTCACCACAAGGGGCGTGTGGCCAGATCTCCCATTAGGTATAAGAGAACCCATGGAGAAGACAGGGGCACTCATTGCCAGGGGGGAATAAGAATTATAAGCAACGGGTCCTGTTCAATAACAGCATATTCCAACCGGGGAGCCCCTCCTCCACCTATATTGAGTCGTCGCAGCGAACTTTATAGTGTAAGTTTCACCTTTTATCCTGTTTTATTTCATGTATCTGCGCATGTATTTTAATGTCCCCTTTGTAACATCCTTGTATATATTTTTCCTAAACACTGCCTCCCTTTTGGATTAAATATAAAATTTAATAGTTCTGTTTCTTTTGTTCTGTAATCGTTCCCTCCCCCGAAGCCATATACGCTACCAAAATGCAGGCGTCTGGCCAGGCCTGTATTATATTTAAAACTCGGCCGGTGGTGGCAGAGAGTATTAATAATTGGGCTATCGTGGAGCTGACAGTGACCGTACGGAGGGTGTTAAACACGGATTCCAGTCTGTGGAACCCAGGGTGTTGCGCCATACGCTCACTGGTCGCTTACAGATACCTACGCAGAGAGTAGTCTGGATCGCGTGCTCGCGACTCCGGACGAAATACGGACAGCGTGACGGCACGGTGAGATATTGTGTGATCTCCCCCGTGTCGTCCTGACTGTGTGTGGGAGGATTCCCTGACATATTGGTGGCAGCGGTGGGATACTGTGTGATCCTGCCGGTGCCGTCCCTGACAAATTGGTGGCAGTGGTGGGATACTGTGTGATCCTGCTGGTGTCGTCCTGACAATGTTATTGGTGCAGTGTAGTGCAGGGCAGGTGACGCAGTAATTAGCCAAGGACACAGTGGGGTGCAGTCTTCAGGTTTTACTCACAGTTGTTAAGTTCTCCAAGTTACAGTTACTGGTTTGTAACCACCCATGTCGTCCTGTGTCCTCCAGGTAAGTGATCCAGCCAACTCTCAGATATCTTGGAAGCACTTGAATGGGACCCCCTTCTTATGTACCTCTCCAGGTCGTCTCCCTGCGCTGGCTCTCGCTCTCCTGCCCTGCGCTTCACACACAGTGTCCCAAGCCAGTGGCCGCGGGCCCTGTAGGGCGACGTCCGGTCTGTCCTGTATGGTCACCTTTTCGGCGATTGTGTGCAGAGTGTGGTTACAGCACCTGAAATGCTGCAACCTCTGGTTTGCTAGCTGAGTCTTAAAGTACTCCACTAGGCTGGGGCCGGTCCTCTACTGCGGCCTGACCCCTCCACGTCAGCGTGAATTCGGGTGCACGAGTGGCCTCCTGCACTCGCCGTGCCCCTGGGATCCCTTCTCTCTCTCTGTCTCTGGAGCCCTCCTCACTGCTCTGGTCTTCTCTCCTCACTCTTCTCCTGGGCCTCTCTGACTGGGCCCTACTCCTCCATGGTCCTCCCTTCCTCTCTCACTCCTAGGACCAGACTCCTCTCCACTCCTTCTAGAACCTTATACCCTTGCTTTTATACTCCTCTGGCTGTGCTTCCTTGAACTACTTCCTCCAGCCACCTCCTCTACCTAGTTCCACCCTCCAGACAAGGACCCTTAGAAGCCATCTCGCCCTTCCCTATGAAGTGGTGTGGTGTTGGATGTGGATGTGTGGGTCCCAGGTAGTGCTCCCTCCTTACCTGAGAGTGGGGTACCACACCTCTGGCTGAGATGCAGTACCTCTGTGGCCACTGGACCCACAGTGGCACCACACATGTGAACTTAACCGTATTGCAAATTGAATATAATTTTTATCTGCATCTAGCTCTGAAAAAATATTTGGGCTTCTAGCAGTGTGTGGGACTTGTTCTATTAGTCCATCTATACTGACCTCCATCAGGTTGCAAATTGAATATAATTTTTATCTGCATCTAGCTCTGAAAAAATATTTGGGCTTCTAGCTGTGTGTGGGACTTTCTCTATTAGTCCATCTATACTGACCTCCATCAGGCTGCAAATTAAAAATATTTTTTATCTGCATCTACCTCTGAAAAAATATTTGGCCTTCTAGCAGTGTGTGGGACTTTCTCTATTAGTCCATCTATACAGACCTCCATCAGGTTGCAAACTGAATATAATTTTTTTCTGCATCTAGCTCTGAAAAAATATTTGGGCTTCTAGCTGTGTGTGGGACTTGTTCTATTAGTCCATCTATACTGACCTCCATCAGGTTGCAAATTAAAAATATTTTTTTGTCTGCATCTAGCTCTGAAAAAATATTTGGCCTTCTAGCAGTGTGTGGGACTTTCTCTATTAGTCCATCTATACTGACCTCCATCAGGTTGCAAACTGAATTTAATTTTTTTCTGCATCTACCTCTGAAAAAATATGTGGCCTTCTAGCAGTGTGTGGGACTTTCTCTATTAGTCCATCTATACACACCTCCATCAGGCTGCAAATTAAAAATAATTTTTATCTGCATTTACCGCTGAAAAAATATTTGGCCTTCTAGCAGCGTGTGGGACTTGTTCTATTAGTCCATCTATACTGACCTCCATCAGGTTGCAAAATGAATATAATTTTTTTCTGCATCTAGCTCTGAAAAAATATTTGGGCTTCTAGCAGTGTGTGGGACTTGTTCTATTAGTCCATCTATACTGACCTCCATCAGGTTGCAAATTGAATATAATTTTTATCTGCATCTAACCCAGCCAATACTTTTGGGCTAATACCACAGTTTGGCCACTCAGCTCTGCTCGGTTCCCATCCATTGTTTTTTTGTGCAAACAACTCCAGAGTTGTGAATTAGTTAACCACCAAAATGAGTGGAAAAAGGCCTGCTGCTGGTGGAAAGGGGAATAGGCGTGTTGGGAAGGGGAAAAAAGGTTGTGTCCGTGGGGTAGGTGTTAAAGCAACAGTAACATCTGCAGAAGAAAGACCATCTTCCAGCCAAACTAAAATGTCTACTTCTTTTAGCGGACAATGTGATAAGATCCCTTTCTTACGGCCACGCCAATCGCTACAAATTCCAGATGAGGTACAAAAACAGCAGGTGCTTCAACAGATATCAAGTGCTCCTTTAAGTGGGCTCTCCTCCACATCAACTTCAACATCACAAATACTCCAGTCCTCAAAGGTGTCACCCCAATCGCACATGCTTCCTCACAGCTCCCAAATCTCCAGCTGCCCGTCTGAGTATGAGGTAGAACAGATGGTTGAGTCTGCAGAGCTGTTTACTCATACTATAGCCTGGGAATCAGAGGTCGACTCCAGCGCTTCTGTGAATCCAGACGAGGAAATGATCTGCACTGATACCCAGAATCTTTATGAGTCAGATCCAGGACCAGACGCAGAAGGTTCTGACCATAATGTAGACCCTCATTCCCAAACTGTAACTCCTGTTGGTGGAGACAATGAGGAAGACGATGATAAGACTCAAATACCTGATTGGAGCGACAACTTTAGTTTTTTGTCAGGGCAGGAACAGGTTGGCTCTGAGGACGACGGGTGTGATAACACACAGGGTGATGATGACGATGTTGGAGATCCCACTTACTGTCAACCCACAGTCAGCCAAGAGATGAGATCAGCAGAGGAGGTGGAGGAAGATGCTAGTGACGACGAGGTCAGGTTGCGCCTTCCTGGACAGAGACGTAGTACTGGAAGCACGTCAACAACTGCATCCTCAAACACAACTGCCTCTCACCACAAGTCGTGGTGGCTCTTCAGGTCGCATGGGTGCTAAGCCTTGCACAGCCTGGGCATTTTTTCAGATCGATAAAGATGACCCAACTCGTGTTATCTGTAACATTTGTCAGCAAAAGCTAAGTAGAGGCCAAAAAATACATAGTTTGAGTACTTCATGCATGAACCGGCACATGGACATGAAGCATAAGTTGCAGTGGGAAGCTCTGTGTGCTACAATGCGGCCTAGCCGGCCGGGCCAACCGCCGTCTGCCATATCTTGTGCATCCGCGGTCTCTTCATCCTCTGTGACTGGGGGGACAGCAGTCACACCTGTTTTGGGGCGCAGACCTGCCACCTCTTTACCCGCAACAGCCAGCGTGATTGGCAGGTCATCATTTTCTTTGGAGGTGGTAACACCAGCTGGTGTTGAGCGCTGTCCGACATCGATAGCACCACCTTTGGATCAAGGCAACCTAACATGTCCGCCTGCATCTTCCTCACAGACCGGCAGTTTGCCGGGGACACCCTTATCAACCCCGTCTAAGCACAATAGCCAGCCCTCGGTCCCTCAGATGTGGACAAGTAAAAGACCATTTCCTCCTAGCCATGAGAAAGCTAAGAGGTTGAATTTCACCATCTGCAAGCTCTTGGCTACAGAAATGCTGCCTTTCCGCCTGGTGGACACAGAGGATTTTCGAGGCCTTATGTCCGTCGCAGTGCCCCAGTACCAGATGCCCAGTCGGCACTACTTCTCAAAGAAAGGTGTGCCTGCGCTCCACCAGCATGTCGCACACAACATCACCGCTTCTTTGAGAAACTCTGTGTGTGACAGGGTGCATTTCACCACAGACACTTGGACGAGTAGGCATGGACAGGGGCGTTACATGTCGCTGACTGGGCACTGGGTAACTATGGTGACAGCAGGACAAGGGGCTGCTGTCCAAGTCTTGCCGTCCCCACGAGTTGTGCGTCAATCCTCTTTATGTCAAAGTTCCTCCACTGCTTCTGCCTCCTCAACTTCCTCTCGGTCTTCCACCTGCACCCAAAGCCTGTCTGGTCATGCCACAAGCTTTCTAACTGTGCAGAAGGGATCCTGCACACCTCCTTACTATGCTGGCAGTAGGGCTCAACGTCATCAGGCGGTTTTTACATTGAAATGTCTGGGAAATGTGAGTCACACAGCTGAGGAGTTGTGGTCAGCTCTGGAGAACCAATTTCATGAATGGTTGTCTCCACTGGACCTGAAACCAGGGAAGGCCGTGTGCGACAATGCTGCAAACCTGGGTGCGGCCCTTCGCCGGGGCAATGTCACACACGTGCCTTGTATGGCTCACGTGTTGAACCTGGTTGTCCAGCAATTTTTAGCCCACTATCCCAGACTAGATGGCCTTCTGCAGAGGGCACGGTCGCTGTGTGCTCACTTTCGCCGTTCGCATCCCGCAGCTCAGCGACTTACATCTCTACAGAAGTCGTTGGGCCTGCCACTTCACCGGCTAAAATGCGATGTGCCTACCCGGTGGAATTCAACTCTGCACATGTTGCAGCGACTGTGGCAGCACCGACAAGCCCTGGTGCAATACGTTCTGACGTATAGCCTGGGCCAACGAAATCCAGAGGTGGGGCAAATCACGCTGGAGGAGTGGTCTCAGATCAGGGACCTATGCACCCTTCTGCACAGTTTTGAAATGGCAACGAAGATGTTTAGTGCTGACGATGCCATTATCAGCATGACTATTCCGGTGATTTACATGCTGGAGCACATGTTAAACAGAATTCGGAGTCAGGTGGTGGCACAAGAGGAGGTGGAGGAAGTAGAGGAGGAGGAGTTGTATGCGGAAGGGCTAACATCTGCAAGGTCCAGACGGTCGGCAGCACCAAGGCGGCAGGCATGTGAGGGTGGGGGAGATGGTTTTACCAGGGCGCATGGTAGCAGCCAAACTAGTGAGGAAGGTGCAGGAGCCCAGGAAGAAGAGGAGGACGAACTGATGGAAGACTCATCAGATGAGGGAGACCTTGATCACATTTCTGTTGTGCGAGGTTGGGGGGAGAGGACAGAGGAAGGAAGCATGATTGTTACCTCGCCACCAACACAACAGGGACTTGGTGCTCCTGGATGCGCAGCACACATGAGTGCCTTCTTGCTGCACTACCTGCAACATGACCCTCGAATTGTGAGAATTAGAAATAATCCTGACTACTGGGTTGCCACACTGTTAGATCCCCGGTACAAAAGTAAATTTGCAGAAATTATTCCTGCCATAGAAAGGTATGCACGCATGCAGGAGTATCAGCAGAGACTGTTGCAGAATCTTATATGTGCTTTTCCACAAAACACCAGTGGTGCACGTAGTGAATCTCACAGTTCCAACTTGCCAACCGTGGGACCGTCAAGTGTTCAGCACTCAAACCGTAACAGAACCACAGTATCTGCTGGTAACATCAATTTTGCGGAATCATTTCACCACTTTTTTAGCCCATCCTTTGCAAGGCCACAGGAGACAAGAAGTCTGACACATAGTCAACGCCTAGAGACGATGGTACAGGAGTATCTCCAAGTAAACATTGAAGCCATGACTGTGTCACTGGACCCTTGCTCTTTTTGGGCTTCCAATCTGGATAAATGGCCGGAGCTAGCCACTTACGCCTTGGAGATCTTGTCATGCCCCACAGCCAGCGTTCTGTCTGAACGTGTGTTCAGCGCTGCTGGTGGTGTGCTGACAGATAAGCGCACGCGGCTCTCCACTGATAATGTAGACAGACTCACGTTCATAAAGATGAACAAATCATGGATCCAAAATGACTTTTCTACCCCTGTGTCATCCTGGGGAGAGTAAAAGCTTGATGATTGGTTAAAATCACCCTACCAACCATTTTAAGCTTTCAAATTACTAATCATGTTTATCTGTATCTTGGCTGGAAAATAATTTGGGCTTTGTAGCAGTGTGCAGCACTGATTCTATTAGGCCATCTATAATAAGCTCCACCAGATTTAAAATTACTAATCATGTTTATCTGTATCTTGACTGGAAAATAATTTGGGCTTTGTAGCAGTGTGCAGCACTGATCCTATTAGGCCATCTATACTAAGCTCCATCAGATTTAAAATTAATAATAATTTTTAGCTGCATCTAGCCCGGAAAATAATTTTGGGGCTCCGAGATGCGCAAGACACATAAGTGCCTTCTTGCTGCACTACCTGCAACATGACCCTCATATTGTCAGAATTCGAAGTAATCATGACTACTGGGTTGCCACACTCTTAGATCCCCCAAAATTTTCGATCAACCTTTTCATTTTAATAAAGACCAAAAAAATGGTCATTTGTGAAATTATAAGCATTAGCAGGTTATTAGAAACTAAAATCAAACAGTTTTCAACTCAAAACTTTATTCTAGGTGATGTTACATTTTCACATAGGACCCCTTGTTCGAAAGGAGCTTCTGAACTCTCTCGTCCATTGAATTTGTCAGGTTTTGGATGGTTTCTGCTTCAGTTGCTTTGCATGAGGACAGAATACCCTCCCAGAGCTGTTGCTTAGATGTGAACTGCCTCCCGCCATCATAGACACTCCTTTTGATGATGCTCCAGAGGTTCTGAATGGGGTAGAGGTCAGGGGAGCATGGGGGTCACACCATAAGTTTGTCCCCTTTTATGCCCATATCAGCCAGAGATGCAGATGTTTTATGTGCAGCATGAGATGGTGCATTATCATGCAAAAAAATGATCTTGCTGTGAAATACACGGTTCTTCTTCTTGAACCATGGCAGGAAGTGCTGTTTGAGAAAATCCACATACATTATGGAGTTCATCTTTAGCGCCTTCAGGGATCCTAAAGGGGCCGACAATCTCTCTCCCCATGATTCCAGCCCAAAACATTACTCCACCTCCTCCTTGTTAGCGCTGTAGCCGTGTTTGCGTGGGGTGTCCATCAACCAGCCATGCTCCACTCCATCCATCTGGACCATCGAGCGCTGCACGGCACTCATCCGTGAACAAAACAGTTTTGAAATCAGTCTTCATTTAATGTTTGGCCCACTGGAGCCGTTTCTGCTTGTGTGAAGTGGATAGAGGAGGTCGACAGGATGGCGTATGCACAGCTGCAAACCTCTGAAGGACCCTGCATCTTGTTGTTCGGGGGACGTTGGAGGCACCAGCAGCTTCAAAAACTTGTCTGCTGCTATGACAAGGCTTTTTTGCCGCTGCTCTTTTAACCTCACGTAATTGCCTGTAGGAAAGAGTCCTCAATTTGCCCTTATCAGCACGCACACGTGTGTACTGTGAATCAGCTACATACTTCTTGATTGCCAAGACACTTCATCCTGATCATCGCACAATGTTGATTGTAGTCATGCCTTGACCTAAACACTCCACAATTTGTTGCTTCTCAGCAGCCGACACATCCTTTTTCTTTCCCATTTTGGCAGAAAATGTAGGCTGCTTAATAATGTGAGACAGCCTTCTTAAGTAGTCTTGCCTTTCATTGGACACACCTGCCAAACTAATTAGCACAGGTGTCTGCAATTGCTTACAGTGATATAAAGAGCCCTGACACACATCACCATCAATGAGTTTAACTGACAAACAAACAAGTTCTTCCCTTATCACTCCTAAACACTTTTTGCATAATAATTTGGAACACAGTGTACATGTGCTTTTCCACAAAACACCAGTGGTTCACGTAGTGAATCTTACAGTTCTAACTTGCCAACCGTGATCTGTATGGAGTTGTTCAATAAAGGGCCCAAAATTAAGATAACATAGATGGGAGAGGTCTCTATGAATAGGAATTCCTAAGTATTTGATACCCTGTGAGGGCCAGGCAAAGGGAAAGTTGGACTGGATGGAATCCTATATGGATTTGGGGAGGGAGACATCGAGGGCCTCAGACTTCGCTGCATTGATTTTAAAATTTGACCATGTAACAAAGTGATCTATTTCAGCCATAACAGCATGGATGGATATATGTGATTGAGTGATATATACTAGGACATCATCAGCAAATAGAGAGCACTTGTACTCGGTGCCTCCCACCTCAATCCACCTAATATTGGGGTTATGGCGAATTGATGAGAGCAGGTGCTCCGTTACTAGGATGTATGAGAGGGGACAGAGAACATCCCTGCCTTGTCCCATTGGTGATTGTGAAAGGTGATGAAAATGTTCTGATGCACCCCCTGGACCTTGGGACACCCGGAGCCGGACCCTTTTTGGTGGATGCTGGTGGTTGTAGTCTTCGTGGCGGCGACCCGGTTCCGTGGCTCAGGGTGGTCAAACCAGTGGCGGAACTATTTATGTGGTTTTGATGTTTAAATGTCCGACTACACCACCCGTGGATTGCGGTCAGAGTGAACCGCCGCTGCAGGGCAGACCGCTGAGGCTGGTGTTGTGGGTGCAGCAGAGCGTAGCATAACTCCCCACGGGAGGAGTATAGCCTCAGGGCAGTGTATGCGGAGGATGGTGGTGATGGTGCAGGGCAGCAGCAGTAACGACACGGAGTCAGTGATGCAGTCCAGGGCCTTTACTCACAGTTCTTATTATCCAGACCACGTCTGCAGGTAACGGCTGCCCACGTCGTACTGTGCTCACCAGGTGAGGGGCTCAGACAACTCCCAGATAACTTTGGAGCGCTTCACAGGACCCCCTTTGTGTGTCCTTTGTCTGGCCTTTCTTACCAACGCTTCTGTCCGGCTGCCTCGGGCCTCCTCTTGCTAAACTTGGCACCAGTTTCCCTGACCCTATGTGGTGCCTTCCTAGCGGGTGTAGCGAGGGGTTGCGCCACATAAAATGTCACAGCCTCCGGTTTCTAGCTGAGGGTCGTTTCCCGCCTCCACTAGTTTCAGGGACCGGTCTCCCCCTTTGGCCTGACCCCTCTACGCAGGTGGATTCGGGCGTGCGGTGGCGACTCGCCCGTCCGCAACCCTGGGATCCCTTCGTTCCTCGTTCCTGGAGCCTTCTCCGCTCCTCTTCCTTCCTTCTCCCTCTTCCAGGCCTGGGCCTGTGTTACTAGGCCCGCCTCCGGAGCAGAGCTCATGCAGAGCCCCTGCTCCCTGTCACTTCTGCTCAGACTTCTCTGCACTGAACTAATATGGTGCCCACCTTTTATACTCCCTTATCAATGCACCCAGGAACTGCTTCCTCCCTGCTCCTGCACTACAGGATTCCCCTTCCTCAGTGTTCCCTCCCCCCACTCCAGCCAGGGTCAGTGACTGTCGTGCCCATCTCAGGGGCATATTGGTCGCCCTGCCCCACGGCAATGTGGTGTAATGCATGCAGGTGTCGGGTCCTGATCCACACTCCATCCTTACCTGAGAGTGAGATATCACACCTCTGGGTGAGGTGCAATACCTCTGTAGCAACCGGGCCCTCAGGGTGCTACAGTTCCATTTATCTTCAGCCTAGGTGACGTATTGTGATACAGGGCCGTGATTTTGGCTATAAAAGGGTCCCCTAGACCCCTACCCCAAGCTTTTTAAGAGAATCATATATGGCGTGCCAGGAGACTCTATGGAATGCTTTCTCAGCATCCAACGAGAGTATCTAATTACAAATTTTTAACTGCATCTAGCCCAGGAAATACTTTGTGCCTAGTAGCAGTGTCTGCTAGTCAGCGGATTATCCCGGCTGTTAAGCAAGCTACACCACCTGTAGTTTGGACACTTAATTTTTTCAAAGGAAATGCTTCGGGACCACGGGATACTCAGTGAAGAGCATCAGGAGGCACCCCAAAGCATAGGGGCTGGGACTGGCAGTAGGATGCCTTGCGGTGGACAGCCGAGCTCGATCCTTATAAAAGCTTTTTAACTGCAGCAGCTTTAGTGGACGCTACTGGAGCTGGAATTACGCGGCTGCTGGCATGAGACTTGCCCTCCAATAGATCCTTGTAAATGGATTTAAAGTGTATTCATTCAAATTAGAGAGATAATTTAACTTAAAAAGCTTAGAGCTGCCTCCACCACAGGGGGGCTCGCTCGACCCACCAGCGGACAGGCACCAGTATTGGGAGAGGGGGGCTGGCCGTCAGGGTTCACCGCGGCTCTGGCACAAACCCGGCGACACGGAGGTGGCACGGGCAGGAGCGGACTGAACGTGTCGGCTTCTCACTTTTTGGATTTTAGAAGGGCATGACATGCCTATATCTGTGTCTCCCCCTCCTTTTACTCCTCCACCTCTTTTCTTTTCGCATGACTATATGTACTTGTCACTTTTCCATGTGTTAGTTGTGTCTTCTGAGCAGTTTGTCAGCTTTTGGACACCTTTGAAGGTGTTTTCTATGTGTTTCTATGTGTTTTTGTTTGCCTGCCATTGGTTTTAACGGTGTTCGAAGGTGTTCGACGAACAGTTCGGCGAACACACGGGTGTTCGACGAACCGAACCGAACTCGAACACTACGGGGGTGGCTCAACACTACCTAGAAGGTGACAACTGGTGGGCCTCATTCAAATATTGCATATTAAAATCACTTTATGTGCTGCTGTCATCTGGTGGTGTGGAAAAGTGCTGGCTAATCCAGGCTTTGTTCATTGTTATCAGAGTGAGCCTGTCAGCATTTTCTGTTGACAGATGAAAGTGCCTGTTTGTTATGACCGCCATGGTGGCACTAAAGTCCCACGCAGACAAGACGATAGGGGCAGGGCAGCACAACACCTCCAAGTCATAGATGGAGAGCTCATGCCAGGTGTCCAACTTTGAGACTCAATAGCTGAAGATCGAAGAGGAATTAGAAAATGCTCTGGTTTTATTGGCCAGGTATTGCTTGACCATGTTTAAAAACGTTTCCCTCCTTCTTAAAAATACATGGTCATTAGGGCATGGACGCTGAGAGAGTGTCATGAAATTGGCCCAGGCCTTTGACAGTGTACTCTTGCCTCTGCTGTGTTTCTCCCTCACCTCTGCTCCTTGGTTGGCCAAGGAAGCTGGCCCTCTGGTGCTGATGGGAATTTTTTTCAACATATTTTAGACAATGGCCTTCTGGTATAGCACCTTTTTTGGAAGACCTCTCCACCCCAGCAAGAAGAGCTATAAGTTCTCATTGTAGCGTGTGTCAAGGAGGGTGAACAACCAGTACTCTTTTTTGGCCAAGATGAATGTAACCGAGAAAGGCAGAGGTACATAAAGTCTGCCATATGTGCCAAGGTCTCTACAGCCAACACTTCCCTGTCTCCACCATGAGGACTACTCTCCATCTCCTCCTCCTCCATCTCTTCCTCTTCATTCCCTTTCTCAGCCCATTCACGTAGGAAAGACAGGATAAAGTTTGTGAGGGTACTAGCCTCTTTTGTGCTATCAGTTAGTTCATTATCCACCTCCTCTTCTTCAGCCTCCACCTCCTCATTGTTACCCAATCTTCACTGAGCAAATGAGATGAGACTGAGTTGGATAGTATCTCCCTGTCTCATGTTTTCCTCCATCTCCACTTGGTCCACATACAAAGCTTCATGCTTGTCAGCAGCGACTGCTTAATTAGGCACAGAAGCGGGATCGTTGCGCTGATGATGGCGTCATCACCGCTCACCATCTTTGTGGAGTCATCAAAGTCTTGGAGAACCGCACAAATGTCAGACATCCATGCCCACTCTTCAGTTATGTGTGGAGGCTGACCAGAATACTGCCGGACGTGTTGGAAATGGTATTCCACAACTGACGTCTGCTGCTCACAAAGCCTTGCCAGAATGTGCAGTGTGGAGTTCTAGTGCGTGGTCACGTCGCACACCAGTCGGTGAGCATGCACTTGCATGGCCTGCTGCAGCACTACCAGACCGGCGACAGCTTTAGCCGACTCGCAGAAATGGGAGCTGACTCAGTGTACCTTGACCAGAAGCTCTGGCAAATCTGTGTAGGTTTTCAGAAACCGCTGAGTTGCCAAGTTGAGCACATGGGCCAAGCATGGTACGTGTGTGAGCTTGCCAAGCTTCACAGCTGCCATCATGTTACAGCCATTATCACACACGACCATGCCTGGTTGAAGGTTCAGTGGCAAAAACCACAGATCTATTTGATCTTTTTTCCTTTAAGTAACTCTGCAGCGGTGTGCGGTTTGTCTCCTAGACAAATTAGCTTCAGCAGAGCCTGTTGCCGCTTCGCTGAGGCAGTGCTGCAGAGCTTCTGGCTGATGCGGACAGTGTGCTCTGAGATGAGGATGAGGAGGCGCCGGAGGGGGTGCAGGAACTGATGTAGGAGATGGAGGAAATCTGATAGTAGTAGGGCCAGCAATCCTCAGCGTTGGGAGTACATGTGCCGTGCCAGGGTGGGACTGGGCACCGGCCTCCACAATGTACACCCAGTGTCCCATCAGGGAAATGTAGCGTCTTTGGCCGCAAGTGCTTGTCCATGTGTCGGTCGTTAAGTGGACAATCCCAGTAAGTGCGTTAGAAAGGGCACGGATGATATTCCTGAACACGTGTTGGTACAAGGCGGTGATGTCGCACCGGGAGAAAAAGTTGCCGCTGTGGACCGAGTACCGCTGGGGACTGATGGGTGCTGCCAATCCTCCTGGAAGCATTAGAAAACACTTGGGCCAACATATTAGAGAACTTACGAATCAGTGGTGACAAACCAGTTCACCACACATAATCGTGAGTAGAAAATTGCCTACTCAAGGAACAGACTGAAAAACCGCGAACATGAGTATAAACGGCATACAACAGCAAAGTTTATTAATCAATTAAAAATGTGCAAAAAATTATACAAAACATGTATAGATCCATATAAATATTAGGACAATGGGTGAATATTGGATCGAAAGGGAAAAAGCCCCCGTAACATCTTCAGGACCTCTCATATAAATGTATTACAGGGTATAATATATCCAGATGAAATCCACAGGGGGAGGAGTAGAGAAGGAAAAAAGAGAGGAGGAGAAAAAAAGGGGGCAAAGAGAAGAACATAGAGAGGGTGGAACCAAAGGGAGAGTATCAAATCACAGTCAGATACACGAAGTAAGATAGCCCTTACATATAATTCCGAAATGGGAGACCTTAATAAAGCGTAAATCAGGGCACTCACCGAGCTGATTGATACCTCTCACCAATGTGTAGGGCACAGAGAGGCGAACGATGGACATCCACCAGGGGCCTCGAGGCGCATTTCGCGTGTAGCTTTGTCAAGAGGCACGTATCAATCTGCTCTGTGAGCTATGTTCACAAGTAGCATTTTTGATGCGTTTTTGCACTTTTAAGTTGCTTCCAACCAAGACAAATGCATTCACCGGGAAATGTAATTTTAACATTTTACCACCTTATCTGGCCATGTTGTGTGTGACACATCATCAGACACATACTGTTTCATTTATAATGGAGGGACTCTGAAAGACACAAAGCCTTTTTTTATAGGGCCATCAGATGGCCCTTACTATTCTTAAAGGGCCAGCAGTCAGCCCTTGCTATTGTTAGAGAGCCATCAGCCAGCTATGCTTTGTTGTTCCCATTATTAATGAGTGGGTCTCCTATACTGTTATTGCGTATGCAATGACCGCAAGGGCTGCCAAAAATGTGGACGCACGTAACCCAATACACCTCTGAAGAGACATAGAGGAGGGTCTCAGTAAAAAAAATGTTCCTATTATAAAGAAGCAGGTCTCCTATAGTGGTAATGCCGATGCTGTGACTGCAAGACCTGGCAACATTTGGGAAAAACCCCTCTAAGAATTTAAATACACATAGAGCAGGGCCACAGTAACGACATGTTCCCATTAGAAAGGAGCGGTTCTGCTATACAGTTATAGGGTATGCAGTGAGTACAATGGCTGCCAAAAATTTGGAGGCAATCCAATACCCCTTGGAACAGATGTAGAGGAGGGCCTCATGAAAAAATGTTCCCATTATTAGAAAGTGGGTCTCCCATAGTGTTTGCCTATTTGGTGAATGCAAAAGCTGCCAAAAATTTGGAGGAACTCCAATGCCCCTTGCAAGACACGTAGAGGTCAGAGAGCCTCCTAAAACCAATGTTCCCATTATTAGGAAGTAGGTCTCCCATAGTATTTGCCTATGCAGTGAATGCAAAAGCTGCCAAAAATTTACAAGCACTCCAATGCCCTTTGGAAGAGACGTAGAGGGCCTCATGGAAAAAAATGTTCCCATTATTAGGAAGTAGGTCTCCCATAGTGTTTGCCTATGCAGTGAATGCAAGGGCTGCCATAAATTGGGAGGAACTCCAGTGCCCCTTGCAAGACACATAGAGGAGGTGACAGGGTAGATATGTTGGTGAATGATATGGTGATGGAGGATGAGGAGGAGGACAAGAGCAAATAGACAAAATCAGGAAGTGTATACCCATGCGTGGGTGTGAATAGGTGCATGGGAATACACCTCCCAAAAAAAGACACTGGATTTGAGTTTATGTTACGCTGCTATCATTCGGTGGTGTCTGGCCCAATCCATTCCTTGTTCATTTTTATAAGGGTCAGCCTGTCAGCATTTTCAGTTGACAGGCGGATGCGCTTATCAGTTATAATTCCACCAGTGGCACTAAAAACCCGCTCTGATAAAACGCTGGCGGCAGGGCAGGCCAGGACCTCCAAGGCATAGAGAGCCAGTTCATACCTCGTGTCCAGCTTGGATACCCTATAATTATAAGGCACAGAGGAATCACGGAGGACGTTGGTACGGTCGGCAAGGTACTCCCTCAGCATCTTCCCAAACTTTGCACTCCTTGTGAGAGTACCCCGCGCCTCAGGGCCTGTGCGATGGGAGGGACTGAGAAAACTCTCCCAGAACTTTGACAGTGTTCCCCTGCCTAAGCTGGATTGAAGTTGTGTCTCTCTCGCCTGTACTCCTTGTTTGTCCAACGAAGTGTGCCCTCTGCCGCCAGCGTTTTCAGATGGGAATTTTTTTAATAATTCCGCAACAAGGGCCTTCTGGTACTGCTCCATTTTAGTAGACCTGTCCGCCTCAGGAATAAGAGATATAAAGTTCTCCTTGTAGATTGGGTCTAGAAGTGTCTCCAACCCGTAATGACTGTCACCCAAAATTTTGAGAACGCGAGGGTCACAGGAAAGACAGCGTAACATAAACTCAGCCATGCGTGCCAGACTACTAACAGGCAAGACTTCCGTGTCCTCACCAAGAGGATGACTGACTATGCTCTCCTCCTCCTACTCCCCCTCCCTGTCCTCAGGCCATCCACGCTGAACAGACGGTATGACAGTTGTGCAGGTTGTACCGGCTATAGCGTATGAAACTAGCTCCTGTTCTTCCTCCTCCTCCTCCTCCTCTTCCTCATTGTCACCCAATCCACATTGCAATAAGATGAGGCTGGGCTGTGTGTAATCACCCTGTATGGTTCCTTGCTCCATCTCATCATGCTCCGCCTGCAATGCATCCTCTTTGATTGTGAGCAGAGTGTGTTTCAGAAGACAGAGAAGCAGGATGGTGACGCTAATTATGGCGTCATCGCCACTCACCATCTTGGTGGAGTCCTCAATGTTTTGGAGGATGGTACATATGTCTGACATCTAGGTCCACTCCTGAGGTCTTATGTGTGGAGTCTGACCTGAATACTGATGACCTTGTTGATGCTGGTACTCAACAACTGCCCTCTTCTGCTCACAAATCCTTCCTAACATCTGCAGTGTAGAGTTCCAATGCGTAGGGACATCACACACCAGTCGGTGAGCCGTAAGCTGGAAACGCTGCTGCAACACGGCAAGGGCGGCGGAAGATTTAGGTGACTTTCTAAAATGGGCACTTTGACAAGCAGATCCAGCAGCTCTGGGTAGGTTTTGAGAAACCGCTGAACCATGAGGTTAAGCACATGGGCCAGGCATGGTACGTGTGTGAGCTCGCCACAGCTCAGAGCCGCCACCAGGTTCCGGCCATTGTCATACACGACCATGCCTGGCTGTAGGTTCAGCGATGTGAGCCACAGATCTGCCTGCTCTTTCAGAGCTGTCCACAACTCTTCAGCATTGTGTGGTTTGTCACCTAAGCATAGTAGCATTAGCACAGCCAGTTGCCGCTTGGCCGAGGCAGTGCTGCAGTGCTTCCAGCTTGTGACTGATGTGGTCATTTCAGAGATGGAGTCTGAAGAGGAGGAGGAGGATGAGGAGCTGTAGACTGTGAGGGCAACACTGATTGAGCTAGGGCCCACAATACTCAGCATCGGGAGGACGTGTTCCGTCCCAGGGTCCCGGCTTCCACTAAGTTTACCCAGTGTGCCGTCAGTGAGATGAACGGTCCCTGCCCACAAGCACTTGTCCACGTGTCCATGGTTAGGTGGATTTTCCCAGTAACTGCGTTGTTGAGGGCACGGCTAATGTTGTGGGACACGCGCTTGTAATGCGGGGACCGCACACCGGGAGAAATGGTGGCTGGGGACCGAGTACCGAGGGACAGCTGCTGCCATCAGGTTGCGGAAAGCTTCCGTCTCCACGAGCCTAAAAGGGAACATTTTGAGCGCCAGCATTTGCGAAATGTGTGAATTTAGTAGTGTGGCCTGTGGGGCGTTGGCTGCGTATTTGCGCTTGTGTTCCAAGGACTGGGGTATGGACAACTGAACGCTGTGCTGGGACAAGGATGTGGATGTGCTTGCTAATGGTGCTGGTTGAGAGTGTGCAATGACAGGTGCAGGGCGGGAGGCATCTTGGCATGTGTCATGGACAGGGGATTGGCTTGCAGGCACAACAGCGGAAGAAGCAATGGTGCCACCCGCAGACAGTGTTCCTGGACCCTGGCATTCGGCCCACTTAGTCGGGTGCTTTGCTGACATGTGCCTGATCATGCTGGTGGTGGTCAGGCTGATAGTTTTGCTACCCCTGCTGTTGCTGGCCTGGCAGGTGGTGCAAATGGCCTTTTTTGCGATTATCGATAGAGTCTTTAAAAAACAATTAGACTCGGGAAGCCCTAACAGTTGTACTGGCAACTTCCGTCGTTTTGGTGTTACTGGGAACTGTTGCCCTCCTTCTGTCTGCGGCCACGACACTGCTTCTTCTTGCCTGTTGGGGTGCTTTGCCTCCCTCACCCTGTGTGCTGTTGTCCTCTCTCTGCATGTCCTCCTGCCAGGTTGGGTCAGTTACTATATCACCCACCACCTCATCTTCCACTTCCACACCCTGGTCCTCCTCCTGACGGTCTGGCAAATGTGTCTCATCATCTTCCACCTCTTGTGACAGTTTCCCACCGTCGCCTTTGTGTGACCGTGGCTGCTCAAATATTTGGGCATCGCTACATGTGATCTCCTCTTGCCCCGCTTCAAGTGGACCTGGCGTGAGGCCCGAATCTATAAATGGAAAAGTGAACAGCTCTTCAGAGTGTCCAAGTGTGGGATCAGTTGTCTCGGGGTACTCGGCATGATGGGAGGAAGGAGGATCAGGGTGAGGAATATGCGGTCCAGACTCACGGCTACTGAGACTTGACCATGTGGAAGACATTGTGGTGGTGGTGGCAAAGTGACTGGAAGCATTATCCTCTATCCAACAAACAACCTTTTCACACTGCTCTGGGTTCAATAGTGGTGTGCTGCGGTCCCCTATTAATTGAGGCAGGAAGGTCAAGCGAGAAGATGTGGGTGTTTGTTGTGGGACAATTTCAACTAGCCCTCGGCCTCATCCTCTGCATGCACCATCATCGCCATCACGTCCAGTTCCCTGTCCCTTGCCACGCGCCTTGCCCATTTTAAATGGAGGAAAATATTATCCCCGTTCACTACAAATGGCTGGATTTGAACCTCAGTGATATGTGATCCGTGTGATGGACAAATCACAGTTTTAACACTAGAACTACTGATGGAGTCATTTTGACTCCTTTCGTTTTTTATTTCTCTTCTGTGACTACATTTTTCAGAATTCCGGCTTGAAACTCGATGACTTTTCCTCAAATATGATGTGAAAAAAGATTTTGTGAGAATAAATAATTTTGGTGAAAAATTTGCGCGTTTTTTTCAAAATTTACCAAGAACTACTGAAGGGAGTCATTTTGACTCCCTACTATATTTTGAGGTCCTTTTGTCACTAAATGTTGCTATAAAGTTTTGTGCATAATTTTTTCACTCTTATTTACCCTGATGTTCATATAGATGTAGTTCAATTTACATGTCAACTTTTCACATTTTCCTTGTGTTTTACCTGCTTGTATTACTGTGTAATGCTGAACAAACTCTATCTGATGAGGAGCTAGATGCATTCATTGCGATATTCTATGCTCGTGGAATATCTGGCACGAACCGTCACTCGATTAGCAGTATTTGGTGTAATGACTGGGGAATACCGTTTTGCAAAGCGACAATGTCTAGGGACCGCTTTGTTGAAATTATGAGGTTTCTCAGATTTGATGAGAAATCTACTCGATCGGAGAGACTGCAAACGGACAAGTTTGCTCTATTTTCTACTGTGTGGGACAGGTTTATTGAAAATTGTATTGCGTGTTACAATCCTGGCCCATACATAACGGTGGAAGAGCAACTTTTCCCAAGCAAAACTAGGTGTCCATTCACGCAGTACATGCCTTCCAAACCAGATAAATATGGCCACAAATATTGGCTAGCTGTTGATAAGAGGAGCAAATATCTGGCAAATGGCTTCCCTTATCTAGGCAAAGATGACACACGCCGTGCTGAGGACCGTTTAGCTGACCATGTGGTAATGAAGTTATTGGACCCGTTTTTGAAAAAAGGTCGCAATGTTACAACCGATAATTATTTTACTTCAGTAAAATTAGCTAAACAGCTAAAAAGCAAAGGAACAACCATCGTGGGAACGCTGAACAAGATAAGGCGAGAAGTGCCTAAAGAAATAAAATCCATGAAAGAGGAATTGTACAACACTAAAGTGTTTAGAAATGAAGACAATTTTACACTTACAGTATATCAAGGAAAGCCCAACAAAAATGTTGTCATTTTGAGTTCCGTCCATCCAGATGTTGTTGTTGCGTCTGATTCCGCTAAAAAAACTCCAGAAACGGTAAAGTTTTACAATGAAACAAAATATGGAGTAGATGTAGTGGATCAGATGGCACGAAAATATACCACACGAACATGCACAAGGAGATGGCCTGTTCATGCATTTGAAAATGCCTTAGACTTTGCGGGTATAAATGCATGGATAATATTCAAGGAGATTACCCACCAAACAATGTCACGCAAGGCATTTTTGCAAACGCTTGTGAGAGAGTTGAGTGGTCCTTATGTCACAGATAGGGAAAAGGGTTCCACGTCCCAAGTTTCTACATGCTCAGAAGTGATGGTTCAAACAAAATTTTGCCAGATCAAAGAAAAGTGCAAGAAAAATAGATCTGTCGGAAATTGTAAGACTTGTGGTAAGTCTTTGTGTGGGCAATGTACTGCCATAAATCAAAGGCAATGCCTAAAATGCGAAACACCAAATGTTTAGAAGGTGAATTCTGCGCCATATTTTCATTTTTATGCTCCTCCACCTACATTTTCTCTGCTTTTTGTTCTTCAGTTGTTGTTTATATGTGTGCACTTGAATAAAAAAAAATGTTTGAAAAACGTCTATTATAATTATTGTTATTTTCTGTAGAAAAATAAGAAAAGCAGAAAAAAAACAATCAAAAGCATTACTGTTGGATCTCACAATAATAATACATTACAAAAAATATAATTATTAATAAATAACCACAAATGAAACTCTAAAAATAAACGAAAACAAGCAAGGAGTCAAAATGACTCGTTTCAGTAGTTCTAGGCGGGGTCACGAGTCCAGTAGTCCTAGTGTTAAATAGCTGGCCTGTAGGTAACTATTATTAACAGCGACCTAGTGTCAATAACTTCACTAACACACTGCAACAAAATTTAAATGGAGGCCAGAAACGGCAGAATTTTGAGAGCACTTATATGTGATCCATGTGACGGACAAACCACAGTTTTAAATATCTGGATTTTTAGCTCTGTAATATGGAAAGGACCTTGCTGTATTCTGCAGTGCCAACAAGCAAACGGCGCAGAAAAACTGTGTTCTCTGGATTGCTTTTTAAGCAAATAATCAGGATTAAGATTAAAAAAAAAATTATTCATGGCCCCTGAGACTTGGGCCTTTGTATAGAAATATCTAACAGCAGCAGCAGAAGGCAGAACTGGAATGGAGCCTCTTGTGCTATGTGCACTGCAGTCTTCTATATACCCTGCCTGCCTGCCTATATACACTGCCTGCCTGATATCTCTGCAGATGGATTAGTCCTCAGAAGGACTGTTAGTTGAGATGGATATGGGTAGAATATGTTGTGGTATACCTATGTAACACAGGTACTTTAGATGCAGCGACACAGAAACACAGAGCAGCCAGTACAGGGTTAGTAAACAGGGGGGGTTTATGATAACAGGGTCAATCTCCACGCAGGGAGTAGCCGGGGAAATATGGGGACAACAAGGGAAGTAGCAGGTAAAAGGCTATAACTGACAATTCACAGTTTGACTAGATATAGCAGAGTCGAAACGGTTGTAATCGACAGTTTAACAATTAGCTGACTCTTATTCTCCACAAGGCAGTTGCCAGCTGATGCCGGTGTTAGCCTCTTCAGGCTTCCCCACCTAAACAATGCTCCGTATTCTGGCGGCAGCGGGCGGTCTCCGGTTTTACCCGCTGAGCCCCTAGTCCATAACACGGCCCCTTACTTGCTCGGCTCCACGAACCCTGCATCTCTTCTCCCTCTAGTCGGGCTTGACTCCTCTGCTCTACTGCACTCGACTCCTGCTCCAAGTACTGGAGCCAGGAGCCTGGACCCTCTCACACTGCTCTCCTGAGCGGGACTCTCCTGCCGCTTTCCCGTGCAAAAGTCTTCGTCTCTCTCTCTCTCTCTAGCCACGCCACCAGCTCCCCGGTCACCTGACCTCTCAGCTCTCACTCTGGATACGCCCCCAGCTTCCCGGTCACCTGACTCCTGTGCTTGCAGTCTGTCTTCCCCCTGCAACCAGAGGCAGGGCCCCGGCAGTTCTGGATCCCTTGTTCTGAAAGTACTTACACCCTGGTTTTCCTCCTTACACCTACACTAACTAGAAACAAGCTCTCCCTAGCTCAGCAGCAGCTCTCCCTACACTGTCTGATCCGGAGTGACTGTGATGAGCACAGCGGCGCCAGGTCTTATTATAGACCTGATGATGCTATGGGGCCAGCCAATCGCTGTAATGCCACAACCAACATGGCTGCGGCTTTACAGTGAGTGGCAGGCAATCCCTGCATGTTTATTGGCTCTTTAAAGAGCCCCAAAGATGCAGGGAGGGGACCCGAGCTCCCGCCGAGCAACCCCGGAGATACTCGGTGAGTGCTGAGCATGTCGAGCAGTGAGATGGGTGAGCACCGAGCAGTAGTGAACATGCTCGCTCATCACTATATTTTGTTTTACATGACGAAAAAAAATTACATTTTAATGGGCATGTAGAATTTTTATATCTATTGTAGATGACCCACATTCTCTATATTTTTTCACTTGTACCCTAAATTAAGCAATACCTTTACATAGAATGCGAAGAGCTTAAGTGATAGATAATATTTTAGATTTTTATTGAAATTTCAATTAAAAAACAATTAATGAACATACAATGTCAGACACATAAATGGAGAACAAGGTGAGTGATAAAATTACCCTAATAGAATTTTCACGTAATATTACATTGTGGTAGTTATCTATCTATCTATCTATCTATCTATCTATCTATCTATCTATCTATCTATCTATCTATCTATCTATCTCTAAATCTGCACATGACAGAGTTTTGGGTAAAAGCTCACCCAGAAGAATAAAGCACCTGATGAGCGTTTCGCATCGGGCTTAGTCAGAGGATTTTACCCCCTTCGCTGTTCCTGTGCTCTATCAGATGCAGATTGCTCCCTTCTCTCTTGTATTTCCCTATATACATTGTTTATTTTGGGCTCTTTGATATCTCTGCATTGAAAATGGAAGAAGATGAATCAATTAGTATCATCATTTAATATGTGCATTTATGTGCCTGACATTGTAGGTTCATTCATTGATTTTTTATGATATTTCAGTGTCTATCTCTTCAGCTCTGCTCGATCTTTGTGTTCCCGGGTTATATATTTTTGTATTTAGGACCCTGATGTGGGATTTAGTCTTTATATTAGTCTCAATCTGATCTGCCTATCAATCTGGATGTACATGTTATATAATATATAATACTGCAGTGCTGTGATACCTGTCCTGAGTTGGTGCACCGGTCCAGTTGGTGCAGTTGCTGGTTCTGTTCTTATTTGCGGTTGGTTTGGTCCAGTGATGTTCTCATACATGACATCCCCGTACTCCGCATCAATCTCCTCTAAGTTATCTGAAAGCAAAAGGGAATAATTCACAGACACAAATCTATTGGAGAATGGGATGGAAATAATTGCTTCTGGTCTGGAGGCAGAATTTTGGGATTTGATCGATATAAAAGAGGTTAAAGAAACCTTATGCAAAGTGTAAGTTGCTGTCGGAGATATGGACTATCCAATCTCTTATCTGTGTCCTAGAAATCTTGACCTCATGACAAGCCTTGCCCCAACCAAACTCACGACAAGCATTGCCCCAACCAAACTTACGACAAGCCTTTCCCCAACCAAACTCACCACAAGCCTTGCCCCAACCAAACTTACCACAAGCCTTGCCCCAACCAAACTCACCACAAGCCTTGCCCCAACCAAACTCACGACAAGCCTTACCCCAACCAAACTCACGACAAGCCTTGCCCCAACCAAACTCACGACAAGCCTTGCCCCAACCAAACTCACGACAAGCCTTGCCCCAACTAAACTCACCACAAGCCTTACCCCAACCAAACTCACCACAAGCCTTGCCCCAACCAAACTCACGACAAGCCTTGCCCCAACCAAACTCACCACAAGCCTTGCCTCAACCAAACTCACGACAAGCCTTATCCCAACCAAACTCACGACAAGCCTTGCCCCAACCAAACTCACGACAAGCTTTGCCCCAACCAAACTCACGACAAGCCTTATCCCAACCAAACTCATGACAAGCCTTGCCCCAACCAAACTCACGACAAGCTTTGCCCCAACCAAACTCACGACAAGCCTTATCCCAACCAAACTCATGACAAGCCTTGCCCCAACCAAACTCACGACAAGCCTTGCCCGAACCAAACTCATGACAAGCCTTGCCTCAACCAAACTCATGACAAGCGTTATCCCAACCAAACTCACGACAAGCCTTGCCCCAACCAAACTCACGACAAGCCTTATCCCAACCAAACTCACGACAAGCCTTGCCCCAACCAAACTCACGACAAGCCTTGCCCCAGCCAAGCTCATGACAAGGCTTGCCTCAACCAAACTCACGACAAGCGTTATCCCAACCAAACTCACGACAATCCTTGCCCCAACCAAACTCATGACAAACTCTACCCCATCACAGGCCACACCCAAACAAGCCCATCCCATGACCAGGCATGTCCAAACTCTGCCCCATCACAGGCTACATACAAACAAGCCCATCTCATGACAAGGCATGTTCAAACTCTGCCCTATCACAGGCCACATCCAAACAAGCCCATCCCGGGACAAGGCATGTCCAAACTCTGCCCCATCACAGGCTACATACAAACAAGCCCATCTCATGACAAGGCATGTTCAAACTCTGCCCCATCACAGGCCAGACCCAAACAAGCCCATCCCATGACCAGGCATGTCCAAACTCTGCCCCATCACAGGCTACATACAAACAAGCCCATCTCATGACAAGGCATGTTCAAACTCTGCCCCATCGCAGGCCACACCCAAACAAGCCCATCCCATGACCAGGCATGTCCAAACTCTGCCCCATCACAGGCTACATACAAACAAGCCCATCTCATGACAAGGCATGTTCAAACTCTGCCCTATCACAGGCCACATCCAAACAAGCCCATCCCGGGACAAGGCATGTCCAAACTCTGCCCCATCACAGGCTACATACAAACAAGCCCATCCCATGACAAGGCATGTTCAAACTCTGCCCCATCACAGGCCACACCCAAACAAGCCCATCCCATGACCAGGCATGTCCAAACTCTGCCCCATCACAGGCTACATACAAACAAGCCCATCTCATGACAAGGCATGTTCAAACTCTGCTCTATCACAGGCCACATCCAACCAAGTTCTGCCCCAGGACAAGCCCCATCCCAACATACTTTGCCACCTTTTAGAGCTTTGTAGCAAAGTGAGGACATTTATCATTGTGGTTGCAACAAACTGTTTGTTCATACTGTAACATTTCATTGTCGTAAATGTCTAAGCCAAATTTCTGCCATTTAGCAAACAATTTATCATAACATAGTGCAACATATCAATGACGGTGTTTTTACCTACAAGTTGCATATTCTAGATGAATTATAGGTTTGGTAAAAAGTGCTGAACGAGTACATTAATGCATAAAAAGTGCTGACCTCCACTTTACTGTGCGACATTGGACACATCGGTCTCAGGCTCTTGTCTAACACTGTGAAATATATCAATTAACTTGTATAAAATGTCACAATTTACACAAACTCTTGGAATAATTTCTGACATTGGACACATCGTTCTCAGGCTCTTGTATAACATTGGGAAGTGTACTGCCATGCTTCCGGGGCATCTGTCAGAAGGATCAACCCTCCTGAGCCATCTACATGGGCATCTAGGTCATAGGAAGCTGAATAACGTGACACCTTGATATCTGCCATCCGATCTATTATTCCAGAGAAATTCACATTTTTTTCAATACGTAAATGAGATGTTAAGATCTGTGGGCGGGACATAGATCTCCCCAAGAATCTGACTGTGGAGCTTATTTTACATTTAAGGAGACATTACCAGGGTGAGATCTGTAGATCAGGAGAGCAGACTGTCAGTCATTACATGTCTCACACTGTCTATGCCCCCCCCCTGTAATTTATAATAAGCTCTGGAGGCGGAGTCTCGGGTAGATCTATGTCCGGCCCAGAGATCTAAACAGTTTCTTTAGCACCTGAGACAGATGCACCAGATGTTCCCCCCAGGAATTACTAAAAATGTCTGTCATCAAGATAAGTAACTGGAAAACCATCAAGTCCCTCCGGGAGTTGAATAACAAACAAGGTAACTGGGCATTTTTTATACCAAATGACATAAGCAAGAACTTAAACAGCCAAATGGTGTCATAAAGACTTTCCTGAATTGTGTAATGGGGATCTGCCAAAATCCCCTACTAAAGTCCATACTGGTTAGGTAAGATGCGTTCAGCAGCTGGTCTAATAACTCCCCCATCCTTGGCACTGGATAGGCGTCAAACGCAGTAAGCAAACTTCGTTTTCTTTAGTCCACACAGAACCAGGTTGAACGACCTTTTTTTGGAACAAGAACCACTGGTCAGGCCCAGGGACTGGGACCCAGGGTATTACACCCAGGCCCAGCATCTCCTCTATCTGCCCCTTCATGTTTGCTTTCACCCCTGCAGATGCCCGATGTGCAGATTGCCTATTGGGAAGATGAGTGCCAGTGACTACATGGTGACTTGCTAAGTGAGTCCGCCGAGGCGTCTATGTTCTTTCTGGGACATGCTCCATTGCTTGGCTTCTCTATGTTAGGCTCTTCATCCTGGGTCCACAGTGCTCTGCTCCGAGTCCTGCTCCATCCAGGCACCAATCTGCAGATTCTTGATTTGTCTGCTGTCTCAATAGATTAATCAGAGACTCTTTGCTCTGCTTCTTGTGCAAAGCTCAAGATAGATGGAGAAAGTGGATTATCTCTGCGCTGAGGAGGAACTTCCAATGAAGGATCCAAGGACCAAGTCAACGAGTTTTCAAAGTCAGACAAACTCCTTCTTCAGGACAACCTCGTGTACAGTCATGGCCAAAAGTATTGAGAATGACACCAAAATTATATTTTCACATGATCTGTTGGCCTCTGGTTTTTATTAGTGTTTGTCTGATGTTTATATCACATACAGAAATATAATTGCAATCATATTATGAGGACCAATAGGTTATATTGACAGTTAGAATGAGTTAATGCAGCAAGTCAATATTTGCAGTGTTGCCCCTTCGTCTTCAAGACCTCTGTAATTCTCCCTGGCATGCTCTCAATCAACTTTTGGACCAAATCCTGACTGATAGCAGTCCATTCTTGCAAAATCAATGCTTGCATTTTGCCAGAATTTGTTGGTTTTTGTTTGTCCACCCGTCTCTTGATGATTGACCACAAGTTCTCAATGGGATTAAGATCTGGGGAGTTTCCAGGCCATGGACCCAAAATCTCTATGTTTTGTTCCATGAGCCATTTAGTTATCACCTTTGCTTTATGGCAAGGTGCTCCATCATGCTGGAAAAGGCATTGTTGGGCGCCAAACTGCTCTTGGACGGTTGGGAGAAGATGCTCTTGGAGGACATTCTGGTACCATTCTTTATTCATGGCTGTGTTTTTAGGCAAGACTGTGAGTGAGCCGATTCCCTTGGCTGAGAAGCAACCCCACACATGAATGGTTTCAGGATGCTTTACAGTTGGCATGAGACTAGACTGGTGGTAGCGCTCACCTCTTCTTCTCCGAATAAGCTGTTTTCCAGATGTCCCAAACAATCGAAAAGGGGATTCATCAGAGAAAATGACTTTGCCCCAGTCCTCAGCAGTCCACTCCCTGTACCTTTTGCAGAATATCAGTCGGTCCCTGATGTTTTTTCTGGAGAGAAGTGGCTTCTTTGCTGCCCTCCTTGAATCCAGCCCTTGCTCAAAGAGTCTCTGACTCACAGTGCGTGCAGAAGCACTCACACCAGCCTGCTGCCATTCCTGAGCAAGCTCGGCACTGCTGGTAGTCCGATCCCGCAGCTGAAACAGTTTTAAGATACGGTCCTGGCGCTTGCTGGTCTTTCTTGGGCGCCCTGGAGCCTTTTTGACAACAATGGAAGCTCTCTCCTTGAAGTTCTTGATGATGCGATAGATTGTTGACTGAGGTACAATCTTTGTAGCTGCAATACTCTTCCCTGTTAGGCCATTTTTGTGCAGTGCAATGATGGTTGCACGTGTTTCTTTAGAGATAACCATGGTTAACTGAAGAGAAACAATGATACCAAGAACCAGCCTCCTTTTAAAGTGTCCAGTGATGTCATTCTTACTTAATCATGACTGATTGATCGCCAGCCCTGTCCTCATCAACACCCACACCTGGGTTAATGGATCAATCACTAAAACGATGTTAGCTGCTCCTTTTAAGGCAGGACTGCAATGATGTTGAAATGTGTTTTGGGGGTTAAAGTTCATTTTCTGGGCAAATATTGACTTTGCATGTACAGTGATTGCTGTTAAGCTGATCACTCTTTGACATTCAGGAGTATATGCAAATTGCCATTACAAAAAATGAAGCAGTAAACTTTGGAAAAATTACTATTTGTCTCATTCTCAATACTGTTGGCCATGACTGTACAATCTAGGTTGTTTGCAAGTGTGTCTTACAAGTAAGCACTGAGATGGACCTTGCAGAACTGGTGCACTCCTCGCAAGGACTCGGCCAGTCCTTTAGTGCAGGAAATAATTGCTTAAACCAAGGACTAATGCTCCAATAGATATAAACTCTCACTCCGCAGCCGCCAAGTCCACAGTTCTCAGCACTTGACGTAGGGTGCGTCTGCAATCCTGCACTCAACCTCAGTCTGCAAAGGGAACATGAATCACCCCCAATACAGTCCACACACCAGATACACAACACACTGCCCCCTACTCAGCAAACAAACAGGGCGATAAATCCACGAAATACCCACTGATGTCCGACATCCAAAAGGCCAAACGCTCTCCGAAAGGCCGTTAGAGCAGACAAGGACCAAAGTTAATACGCTTTAAGCTTTAATATGAAGAGTTGCAAAAAAGACTGCTCAAAAGAAAAGGTATAAAATGAGAAAAATAAAGCGACACATTAATAAGCAAAACAGCTCAAAGCAAAAAATAACAAAAATATCTAAAACGTTTCCGTCTAACGTTGCAATTGTTTCCTTGAGGGTAGAGAAGGTTTATGGATCCCCCTCAGCTCAGGCTGACCCCCAGCATGTGAACGCCTTCCCAATGTTTCACCCCTGGGTTCAAGTTCCCAGGATGGAGTATATAGTAATACGGATATATATAATTACAATAAAGGAGCAGTTAATGGCGGGCGCTGCCAGGTGATCCATGAATGTCCGCTGATAAGGGAAATGATAGTTATTTGCAAGCAGAAATAACCTTTTTGGATTTTTAAATTATCCACCCTAGTAACAGACGTCATGAATGAAAATACTGAAAATAAGTGCTAAGATTTACCGTGTGATTGATAGGTATTTTGTATGATTTACAATGATTATTACATGATTATATGGGTACAAATAGCTCTAGTCATGGATAAAGTGCTATTAATCAGCAATCGATACATTGTTTTTTTTTCAGCGACTGATATAGATGTAAATGTTTTGTATTGGTTTATAATTAACTCATCATTATATGTTAAAATCTTGATGAAATGCATCAGCACTGACCACTATAAAGGTCCAGGGTAATATCCGGTTTAATTGGACCTGATGAAGGCAATGGATCAACTCTGAAACGCGTTGTCTGAAACAAATCCTCAGTTTTTTCTTACCGTCGGTCATTTGTGGTTCATCTGGACATTAGTTCTTTTTGGAATATTTCCATATCCATTCCTAGAATCTCGCGCCCCAGATCAGCGGTTGGCGCTGCAGCCAGTCACGCGTGCATCGATCCTAGCGTTCCTAGGTGTTGTGTCTGTCCTACCACAACCGAAGCAGGTGAGCGGCTTTATAATAAACCCTCTGAATATTCACGTCCCGCTGATCCACACTATATTGTAATATAGAAAAATGGCAGGTCTGTAACTGGACCGTGGGCCAATATGAAGGTGAGCACGGTGCATATGAAAGACCTTGATTTTTCCAATCCTCCCTCTCTATGGTAAACGGGGGACGTCCAGCACCATCTGCTCAACCTTTGAAGCTTGGGTTCACAAGGCCGAGGTGTCAGGAATGACCCAGTGATGGCCTACTTGGTCCTCGATTCCTGTTGGCATCCTGACCCCTAATAGCTCACATTTTTTATGAGCCTTTGTTCAGTGTTAAGCTGGCCATACACATTAGACTTATGTCGGCCGAACCCTACAATATGGACAGGTCCAGCCGGAGGTCTAATGTGTATGAGGGTGCCAGCTGACGGATGGGTGGGAGAGAGGTCGATCACACCATATCCGGTTGTGGACTTCTGATTGCATTGTTCCCCTTGAGACGAGCCACTGGCCGACGTCTCAGTCGGCCAGTGGCTCGTCTCAACACAGGAGCACTTATCGGAACGAGCGTTCCTGCGTTCGGGGGAATCGGCTGAGATGGTTGTCGATCAAAGGTTTTTTCATCTAATGGCCATCTATTGTGTATGGCACGCTATAATTATGTGACTTCCTAATCTAATGTTCTATTACTGACATTAACATTTCTTTTACATTGGGACCTTTCAAAAAGTTGCCAGGACTGGCATAAAAACACCAGACATGCTGCAAAGTTCTAACTAGTTTTACACCAGAGAAGAGGTAAAAAATTGCTTGATGAATCGGGATGTACCCGAGAAAGAAAAGATATTTATAATAAGGTATAATACACATCTAATATATATAATCGTCTTATCCCGTCTGTCTGTCCTTCTGTCCAGGAAATCCCGCATCGCTCATTGGTCTGGCCGAGGCGAATCAGCGACGCAGGATTTCAGAAAAAGATGGCGGCCGTTAGCGGCTCATCTGCCGCACGGAGGTCAGCGGCAATGCAGCCGGGCGATGACCGGCTGCTCGCAGCAGAAGTACCCTGACCGGCAGCGCCGCTGACCTCCATGCGGCTACCGTCAGGAGATCAGCGACCGCCGGCCGCGACCAATCAGCGATTTGGAATCAAATTTAAACACGCTCTCCGGTCCTCACTAACACGGTTCACTGATTGGCCGCCGGCCGCGACCAATCAGTGATTTTGGCGCCAAATTTAAATACCGCTCTGCTGATTGGTCGCGACCGCCGGCCGCGACCAATCAGCGATTTTGGAACCAAATTTAAACACGCTCTCCGGTCCTCACTAACACGGTTCGCTGATTGGCCGCCGGCCGCGACCAATCAGTGATTTTGGCGCCAAATTTAAACACCGCTCTGCTGATTGCACCCGGTCGGCTGCATACATATTCTAGAATATCCGATACGTTAGAATCGGGCCACCATCTAGTCTTATATATGAGTCTACACAAATCCAGCCCAGTCCTCAAGAAGACAAGACGTTACCTGAAGGATCCATCTTCTTCAATGGAATCTCCGCAAATCTCAGGTCGGCATAAGTCACAGCCTCGGCCATGTGTGTCCTGATCACGGTGCAAGAATAGAGAAGAAATTACTGTAACAGCAAATGTAAGAAGAAGAAAGAGGAAGGAAACTGAGAAATATAATAATGAATATATTATACCGCCCGCAGATATCACAGGACTCGTACATCCTACGTCTCCACCGACAGACTGACAATAACACTGTGTATGTTACAATGTACCTGTGTGGTGGAGTGTTCCTCTAAATGCATTATAGGATGAGCGCCTCCTGGTGGTGGAGCGGTTCTGTACTTACAGATGGAAATAACTAATTACAAGTGATGAGTGACCACTAAAATGCTCGGGTGCTCGATGCTCGGGTCAAGCACATTGGAATACTCGGGCGCTCGACCCGAGCAACGAGCCCAATGTAAGTCTATGGGAAACTGCAGCATTTTTCAGGCGGCTCCCGGTGGATGCCGGGTGTGACTCACGGGGTAACCCCGTCCACAACCCAGCAGCCACCGTGGAATGCAGAAGAGGGACCCTCGGCTGCAGCCTGGACTTGTCGTGACATCAGCGGATGTCAGCGCCGGCTGCAGCCGGGGGTCACGTGATGCCTGTGAGGGGCCAGTGATCGCGCCGCTCACAGGCAGAAAAGGCAGAGGGACGTAATTACAAAGAAACTCCTATTCATCATAGAAATATGACTCGCCCCCTGGGCCGTGGGGCACCCGGAACCGGGCTTCTGTGCGATGCTGGGGGTAGTAGTGGCAACCCGATCCCATGGCTCAGGGTGGTCAGACCAAATGCTGTGGCAGTCTATTTATAGATTAGTGAATGTCCGACTACGCCACCCATGGATTGCGGTCAGGGATGACCGCCGCTGCAAGGCAGACCACTGAGGCTGGTGTTGGTGTGCAGCACAGGGATGGAATAACTCCCCACGGGAAGAGTATAGCCTCAGGGCAATGTAGGTGGATGCTCGGGGTGATGGTGCAGGCGCAGCATAAATCACACAGAGTCCAATGGTGCAGTTCAGGCCTTTTACTCACAGTTGATATCCAAGTCACTTCTGTCAGCAATGACTGCCCAAGCCGTGCTGCGTCCACCAGGTGAGGGGCTCGGTCAACCCCCAGGCAGTTCAGGAGTACAGCACAGGACCCCCTTCTATCCTTTCTCTGGCCTCTCATGCCCCACCAGTGAGCACGCTTCTGTCCGGCTGCCTCGGGCCTTCTCTTGGTAAAACTTGGCGCCGGTTTCCCTGACCCTATGTGGTGCCTTCCTAGCGGGTGTAGCAGGGGGTCGCACCAATAAATGATCATGACCTCCAGTTCTTGGCTGAGGGATAATTTACCTCCACCAACTTGGGAATCCGGTACCCTTCCACGGCCTGACCCTTCACCCGATATAACGCGGGCTTGCAATGGTTGCTGTCCGTTCTGCTCTCTTAGGGTCCCTTCTGCCTTCTTGTTTCTGGAGCCTTTCTACTCCTCTGTCTCTCCTCTTTCCTTCCTTCTCCTTCTCCTCTTCTCCTCTCTGGCCCCGGCCTTCTCTCTAGGCCTGCCTCGTGGAGCTGAGCTCAAGCTGAGCCACAGCTCCCTGCCAGCTCTCTCTGGCTGAACTCCGTCTCTCTCTCCCACTTTGAACACTGACTAAAGATGGCTCCCACCTTTTATCTACTTCTCTGTGTCTGAGCTCAGGTGACCTGCACCCAATGAGCTCCTTCCTATGCTCCAGAAACCGTCCCCTCCTGCTCCCACACCACTGGGTTCTCTCCCCCCTCCCCACTCCAGCCAGGGACATGGTCAGTTGTGCCTGCAATTATATGGGAGCACCGTTGAGCTGTCCCCCGGAAATGGGGAGTGTGTAAGTGTGTGTGCAGCTAACTGAGATCTGGTCCACACTCCATCCTTACCTGGGAGTGGAATATCACACCTCTGGTTGAGGTGCAATACCCCTGTGGCAACCGAACCCTCGGGGTGCCACAAATATATTGGGCTATTTTCAATAGTAGTGGACAACCCCTTTAAGGAACATCCTTTCCAGGATAATGACTGGTATATAAGGCAAAAGAAATAACCTGAAGCAAAAATACCCCTCCACACCTTGGGCTATGTTCACACGTAACGCTTTTGATGCATTTTTGCACCTTGCATTGCTTTCAATGGAGAAAATTGTATTCACAAGTAAATGTAATTTTAACATTTTACTACCGTATTCTGCCCGTGTGATGTGTGAGACATGATCAGACACATCCTGTTTCATTTATGAAGGAGGGACTCTGAAAGTCACAAAGTCTATTTTTATAGGGCCATCAGGCGGCCTTTACTATTGTTAAAGGGCCAGCAGTCAGCCCTCACTATTGTTAGAGGGCCATCAGCTGGCTATGCTTTGTCGTTCCCATTGTTTAGGAGCAGTTATTGCATATGCAGTGACTGAAGGCCTGCCCAAAATGTGGAAAAAGCCCAATACCCCTTTGAATAGACATAGAAGAGGGCCTTAGTTTTAAAAAAATTCACATTATTAAGGAGTGGGTCCCCTATACTGTTATTGCGTATGCAGTGACTTCAAGGCCTGCTAAAAAATTTGGAAAAATCCCAATACCAATTTGAAGACACATAGAGTGTGTCTCCAGCGAGGCTCCTGAGCATGCAGAGGCTGCAGCCAAGTACAAAGGTGGCAGAAAAGTACATAGTTAAACGCAATAACATAGTTTAACGCCAGAACATAGTTTGATGTTTTCCTTACTAGCCTTCCAGTAGTTTTTCTGCTTTTATCTGTATTGTTTATCCTCATATATTATGTGTTCCATGGACAATGCTACAAAGTGTGTGTCTTGTGAGATGTCTGCAGGCCTTGAACAGTCGATTGAGGGTGAACGTGTCTGCGTTCGATATCAGCTAGTTACATGTTTGGAAGCCCAGATACTGGATCTGAATGTGCAGCTGGCAACACGCAGGAGCATTGCAAACCTGGAGAGGAGTTTAGAGCTCACTGAGCGGCTCTGGCTGAGGCCAGTGATATGGAGGAGGGTGGAGGTGGGGAAGAGCAGGACCCAGAAGTAGGTAGCTGGGTAACAGTTAGAAGAAGGGGTAGGGGGAAAAGTGCCGGAGAGCCCAGTCCTGATCTGGCACAACCTAGTAAATATGCCTGTTTGGCTGATATTAGGAATGCTAGCCCAGGGCTGGGAACACTGCAGCAGGACGTTGCTCCTAGCAGCCAGGAAGACGACTGCTGTAGGAAGGAGGGAAATAGGAGTGCAGCAAAGGCCAGACAGATGTTGGTGGTAGGGGATGCTATAATTAGGCGGGCAGACAGGGGCATCTGCCACCGAGACCGTGAATGCCGAACAGTTTGTTGTCTGCCGGGTAGTGTTGAGCCACCCCCGTAGTGTTCGGGTTCGGTTCGGTTCGTCGAACACCGGGATGTTCGAGGAACTGTTCGTCGAAATGTTCGTCGAACACCTTAGAACACCGTCGAACACCGTTAAAACCAATGGCAGGCAAACAAAAACACATAGGAACACATAGAAAACACCTTCAAAGGTGTCCAAAAGCTGACAAACTGCTCAGAAGACGCTTTCTTTAAAAAAGCCGGCCGGCAATTCAGCAGCGGCATACACCGGTACCCGACAATTTAGACATGAAGGAATAGAGCTTCACACATAGATTAGATAGATAGAAACATGTCAGTCACATATATATGAAGTACAGTGACAGTGTTGCATACTGTACTTGTCATTTAGTGTAAAGGATTTATTAAAAAATATAATAGTGTTTTCGTGCACCGTCTCTTTAAAAAAGCCGGCCGGCAATTCAGCAGCGGTACCCGACAATTTATAACAGACAGAATAGAGCTTCACACATAGATTAGATAGATAGAAACATGTCAGTCACATATATATGAAGTACTGTGACAGTGTTGCTTACTGTACTTGTCATTTACTGCAAAGGATTTATTAAAAAAAATAATAGTGTTTTCATGCACCGTCTCTTTAAAAAAGCCGGCCGGCAATTCAGCATCTGTACCCGACAATTTATAACAGACAGAATAGAGCTTCACACATAGATTAGATAGATAGAAACATGTCAGTCACATATATAATAAGTACAGTGACAGTGTTGGTTACTGTACTTGTCATTTAGTATTAAAATAAAGGATTTATTATTAAAAAAAAATTGGCGTGGGGTTCCCCGTAATTTTAGTCTCTAGCGGAGGTTAAGCAGACAGCTGGGGCAGATGTTTGAAGCCTGGGAAGGGGGTAATACCCACGGAGCTTCCCAGGCTACTAATATCAGCCCCCAGCTGAATACCTAGCCTTTACTAGCTATTAAAATGGAGGACCCCCCCAAAAAAATGACGTGGGGTCCCCCCTAATTTAATAGCTAGCAAAGGCTAGGCAGACAGCTGGGGGCTGATATTAATAGCCCAGGAAGGGAGCCATGAATATTGGCCCCCTCCCAGGCTAGAAACACCAGCCCTCAGCCGCCCCAGAAATGGCGCATCCATAGGATGCGCCAATTCTGGCACTTAGCCTCGCTCTTCCACGCTGCCCTGGTGCGGTGGCAGGGGGTAATAGGGTTGGGGTTGATGTCAGCTTATAATGCCAGCTGACATCAAGCCCAGGTTAGTAATGGAGAGGCGTCTATAAGACACCCCCATTACTAACCCCATAGTCAAAGTTAAAAAAAAAACACAAACACCCAGAATAAAGTCCTTTAATTGAAATAAAGACACAATTCTTTATTGTTCTAAATTAAACCATACTTACAGTCACGCCCATTCCAGCTGAAGCCAACGATCTCCTGCAATAAAAGAAAAATAATAAAGCAACCTCATCCTTACCTTTCCATGGTTCCCAGGACAGCTCCAGCTCTGCTACATCGAGATGACAGGCTGGACCGCAGCAGAACGCTGCCATCCAGCCTGTCATCCCGCAGACACTGAGAAGCGCAGGCATGCTTGCGCTCCACAGCGTCTCTCTGTGAGGGCATCCAGATGAGCCGACAATGAACTCGGCTCACCTCATGTACGTCACTGACAGCGTGGGAAAATTCTCCTGCACTCAGCGCTTCAGCGTGAGAATTTTCCCACGCTGTCAGTGACGTGCATGAGGTGAGCCGAGTTCATTGGACATGACCTCGGCTCATCTGGATGCCGTCACAGCCAGACACTGAGTAGCGCAAGCAAGCCTGCGCTTCTCAGTGTCCGCGGGATGACAGGCTGGATGGCAGCGTTCTGCTGCGGTCCAGCCTGTCATCTCGATGTAGCAGAGCTGAAGCTGTCGTGGGAGCCATGGAAAGGTAAGGATGAGGTTGCTTTATTATTTTTCTTTTATTGCAGGAGATCGTTGGCTTCAGCTGGAATGGGTGTGATGGTAAGTATGGTTTAATTTAGAATAATAAAGAATTGTGTGTTTATTTCAATTAAAGGACTTTTTTCTGGGTGTTTGTGTTTTTTTTAAATACTTTACTAGAAATTCATGGTGGTCATGTCTAATATTGGCGTAACCCCATGAATTTCGGGCTTAGGGCCAGCTGATAATGCCAAGCTGGCCTTAACCCCTTTATTACCCAGTGAGCCACCGCACCAGGGCCCTGGATGAGTTGGGTACAGCGCCAGAAGATGGCGCTTCTATGAACGCGCCATTTTCCGGGGTGGCTGCGGACTGCAATTTGCAGCGGGTGGGGCCCAGAAAGCTTGGGCCTCCCTGCGCTGCAGATTCCAGCCCCCAGCTGCCTTGTTGTACCTGGCTGGACACAAAAATAGGGCGAAGCCCCACGCATTTTTTTTTTAAATTCATGAATTTCATGAAATAATTAAAAAAAAATTGACGTGGGGCTTCGCCCTATATTTCTGTCCAGCCAGGTACAGCAGGCAGGAACGGGCTGCCCCCAACCACCAGCTGCCTATTTGTACCTGGCCGGACACAACAATATAGGGAAGCCCTTTTTTTCTTAATTATTCCATGAATTTCATGAAATAATTTTAAAAAAAAATGCGTGGGGCTTCGCCCTGTTTTTGTGTCCAGCCAGGTACAACTAGGCAGCTGGGGGCTGGAATCTGCAGCGCAGGGAGGCCCAAGCTTTCTGGACCCCACCCGCTGCATATTGCAGTCCGCAGCCGCCCCGGAAAATGGCGCGTTCATAGAAGCGCCATCTTCTGGCGCTGTACCCAACTCATCCAGGGCCCTGGTGCGGTGGCTCACTGGGTAATAAAGGGGTTAAGGCCAGCTTGGCATTATCAGCTGGCCCTAAGCCCGAAATTCATGGAGTCACGCCAATATTAGACATGACCACCATGAATTTCTAGTAAAGTATTTAAAAAAACACAAACACCCAGAAAAAAGTCCTTTAATTGAAATAAACACACAATTCTTTATTGTTCTAAATTAAACCATACTTACCATCACACCCATTCCAGCTGAAGCCAATGTCTTCTGCAATAAAAGTAAAATAATAAAGCAACCTCATCCTTACCTTTCCATGGTTCCCACGACAGCTTCAGCTCTGCTACATCGAGATGACAGGCTGGACCGCAGCAGAACGCTGCCATCCAGCCTGTCATCCCGCGGACACTCAGAAGCGCAGGCATGCTTGCGCTCCTCAGTGTCTCGCTGTGACGGCATAAAGATGAGACAAGCTCATGTCCAATGAACTCGGCTCACCTCATGCACGTCACTGACAGCGTGGGAAAATTCTCCTGCACTCAGCACTTCAGCGTGAAAATTCTCCCACGCTGTCAGTGACGTACATGAGGTCAGCTGAGTTCATTGGACATGAATGAGCTCACCTCATGCACGTCACTGACAGCGTGGGAAAATTCTCACGCTGAAGCGCTGAGTGCAGGAGAATTTTCCCACGCTGTCAGTGACGTGCATGAGGTGAGCTCATTCATGTCCAATGATCTCAGCTCACCTCATGCACGTCACTGACAGCGTGGGAAAATTCTCCTGCACTCAGCGCTACAGCGTGAGAATTCTCCCACGCTGTCAGTGACGTGCATGAGGTGAGCTCATTCATGTCCAATGAACTCAGCTGACCTCATGCACGTCACTGACAGCGTGGGAGAATTCTCACGCTGAAGTGCTGAGTGCAGGAGAATTCTCCCACGCTTTCAGTGACGTGCATGAGGTGCGCCGAGTTGATTGGACATGAACTCGTCTCATCTTTATGCCGTCACAGCCAGACACTGCAGAGCGCAAGCATGCCTGCGCTTCTCAGTGTCTGCGGGATGACAGGCTGGATGGCAGCGTTCTGCTGCGGTCCAGCCAGTCATCTCGATGTAGCAGAGCTGGAGCTGTCGTGGGAACCATGGAAAGGTAAGGATGAGGTTGCTTTATTATTTTTCTTTTATTGCAGGAGATCGTTGGCTTCAGCTGGAATGGGCGTGATGGTAAGTATGGTTTAATTTAGAACAATAAAGGAATGTGTCTTTATTTCAATTAAAGGACTTTATTCTGGGTGTTTGTGTTTTCTTTTAACTTTGACTATGGGGTTAGTAATGGGGGTGTCTTATAGACGCCTCTCCATTACTAACCTGGGCTTGATGTCAGCTGGCATTATAAGCTGACATCAACCCCAGCCCTATTACCCCCTGCCACCGCACCAGGGCAGCGTGGAAGAGCGAGGCTAAGTGCCAGAATTGGCGCATCCTATGGATGCGCCATTTCTGGGGCGGCTGACGGCTGGTGTTTCTAGCCTGGGAGGGGGCCAATATTCATGGTTCCCTTCCTGGGCTATTAATATCAGCCCCCAGCTGTCTGCCTAGCCTTTGCTAGCTATTAAATTAGGGGGGACCCCACGTCATTTTTTTGGGGGGTCCCCCATTTTAATAGCTAGTAAAGGCTAGGTATTCAGCTGGGGGCTGATATTAGTAGCCTGGGAAGCTCCATGGGTATTACCCCCTTCCCAGGCTTCAAACATCTGCCCCAGCTGTCTGCTTAACCTCCGCTAGAGACTAAAATTACGGGGAACCCCACGCCAATTTTTTTTAATAATAAATCCTTTATTTTAATACTAAATGACAAGTACAGTAACCAACACTGTCACTGTACTTATTATATATGTGACTGACATGTTTCTATCTATCTAATCTATGTGTGAAGCTCTATTCTGTCTGTTATAAATTGTCGGGTACAGATGCTGAATTGCCGGCCGGCTTTTTTAAAGAGACGGTGCATGAAAACACTATTATTTTTTTTAATAAATCCTTTACACTAAATGACAAGTACAGTAAGAAACACTGTCACTGTACTTCATATATATGTGGCTGACATGTTTCTATCTATCTAATCTATGTGTGATTCTCTATTCCTTCTATTCTAAATTGTCGGGTACAGATGCTGAATTGCCGGCCGGCTTTTTTAAAGAGACGGTGCATGAAAACACTATTATTTTTTTTAATAAATCCTTTGCAGTAAATGACAAGTACAGTAAGCAACACTGTCACAGTACTTCATATATATGTGACTGACATGTTTCTATCTATCTAATCTATGTGTGAAGCTCTATTCTGTCTGTTATAAATTGTCGGGTACCGCTGCTGAATTGCCGGCCGGCTTTTTTAAAGAGACGGTGCACGAAAACACTATTATATTTTTTAATAAATCCTTTACACTAAATGACAAGTACAGTAAGCAACACTGTCACTGTACTTCGTATATAAGTGGCTGACATGTTTCTATCTATCTAATCTATGTGTGATTCTCTATTCCTTCTATTCTAAATTGTCGGGTACAGATGCTGAATTGCCGGCAGGCTTTTTTAAAGAGACGGTGCATGAAAACACTATTATTTTTTTTGATAAATCCTTTACACTAAATGACAAGTACAGTAAGCAACACTGTCACTGTGCTTCTTATATGTGTGACTGACATGTTTCTATCTATCTAATCTATGTGTGATTCTCTATTCTTTCTGTTCTAAATTGTCGGGTACCGGTGTATGCCGCTGCTGAATTGCCGGCTTTTCATGTTTCACTGTGAGCACTGTTCCCATCGATTTGGGCAATCACTGTAATGCCACAACCACCATGGCTGTGGCATTACAGTGAGTGGCAGACAATCCCTGCATGATTGGTGCTCTAAATAGCGCCAGACATGCAGGACACGCTTTTGGTGCACGAACAGTTATCGAACATAACCTCGAACAGCCGAATTTTTTGCAAATCGTTCGGGTTCGTCGAACAACTCGAACACCGCCCAAAACAGCTCGAATTTGAGATTGGCGAACAGTTCTAGTCGAACACCGCTCATCTCTACTGCCGGGTGCTCGAGTTTGACATATTAGGATAGATAGACAGATTGCTGGGTAAGACTGGGGAAAACCCAGTGGTCATGGTACACATCGGTACCAATGACAAAGTTAGGGAGGTGGAAGGTCCTTAAAAATGATTACAGGGAACTAGGAGAGAAGCTGAAGGCCAGGACCTCCAAGTGGGGTTTTCAGAAATACTGCCGGTGCCACGTGTGTCACTAGAAAGACAGCAGGAGCTTAGGGAGATAAATAAGCGGTGCAGAAATTGGTGCAGGAAGGAAGGGTTTGGGTTCATGGAGAACTGGGCCGACTTTGCTGTCGGCTGCAAGCTCTACAGTAGGGACGGGCTGCATCTCAATGGGGAGGGTGCAGCTGTGCTGGGGGAAAAAATGGTCAGACGGATGGAGGAGCTTTTAAACTAGGATCTGGGGGGAGGGAGCTTATGTGTGCTAATAAAGGGATAGATAGAGTAGACAGAGAGAGTGGGATAGCAGGGGTTATAGAGGATCTAGTGGGGGCTGGGATATGCAAGGAAAGTAGGGAGCTGAGTAGGAGTAACAAATGTGCTAATAGTATTAAATGTCTGTTGGCAAATGCAAGAAGTCTCTGAAATGTCTGAACTGGAGACTCTTATGTCGGTCACAGAATACGATGTGGTGGGTATTACGGAAACCTGGCTGGATGAAAGCCATGACTGGGTGACACAGGGATACACTACATGTAGAAAGGACAGGTAAGACAAAAAAGGTGGAGGGGGTGCATTTTCGTAAGATCCAACTTAATGACAACATTGGGGGGCGCTGCGACAATGTAGAGTCAGTATGGGTAAATGTACATGGGGGTGGCAATAATGGAAAGCTGCTAATTGGAGTTTGTTACAAGCCTCCTAATATAGCTGAACAGGTAGGGGACGAAATGCTGAAACTAGTGATGGGTGAACACTAAAATGCTCAGGTCCTCGATGCTCGGGTCGAGCACATTGGAATACTCGGGTGCTCGACCCAAGCAATGAAACTCTATGGGAAACTCGAGCATTTTTCAGACAGCTCCCCCCGGCGGTCTGCAGAGGGCCTAAAAATTGCACAAATCAATAGAAACAATGCTCAAATGACATGGGAACAGCGTGGGGAAGACCCCTGGAAGCATTTCTGATTCCAGGTCACTGCTGTCAACAAAGTTGTCAGAGTATTACGCCACTTTTACAGACTCACAATAAAACATACAAAAACGAAACCAAAATGGATTTTCCTGGGAAATATGATGAGGAACATCCTTTCCAGTGTAGTGACTTGTATATAAGCCAAAACAAATAACCGAAAACAAAAATGCTCCTCCACACCTTGGGCTATGTTCACACATAGGGTTTCTGATGCGTTTTTGCACTTTTGCATTGCTTTCAACCTTGACAAATGCATTCACCGGGAAATGTCATTATAACATTTTACAACCTTATCTGGCCATGTGGTGTGTGAGACATCATCAGACACATCCTGATTAATTTATGAAGGAGGGACTCTGAAAGTCACAAAGCCTATTTGTGTAGGGCCATCAGGCGGCCTTTACTATTCTTAAAGGGCCAGCAGTTGGCCCTCACTTAGAGAGCTATAAGCCGGCTATGCTTTGTTGTTCCTGTGATGCCTCTACTCGAAAAGCCCTTTTCTTTACCCTGGGAGATGGGGGACTTGGAGTCGGGTCCTGTGATGGAGAGATGGGGTGCAGCCGTGGCCCGGACCCAACCCGTGCTCAGGGCCGTCACATTAAAAAGGATGGTGTGGGCTTATCCGGGTTGAGTGGCTGATTACGACTACACCACCTGTGGCACCTGGTGAAGGCCACCAGCGCTGCTGCAGTCCGCTGAGGCCTGGTGTTAGGGCAGCCGGCGTTGTTACTACTCCCCACAGGCGGAGCTGGGCCTCAGGGCAGAGAGACAGGATGGAGGGGGTAGTAGTAGAGGAGAACGGGTGCTGCGTCGTGCGGTGTAGCGCAGAATAAACAGTCCGGAGGCCATAGGGGTGAACTTCCAAGGCTTTACTCACATTAGAGATGGCAGTAGGAAGGCGACTCCCTGCTCCCCGTGGAGTCCTGCGGTCACCAGGGACAGGGGTCCGACAACCTCTGAGCAAGTCCAGCATTCAATCGGGACCCCGCACCAGAGTGTTCCTGAACTACAGACCGAATCCTTTCCAGTCCGTGTGTGTGTGAATAGGCCGGGTCTCCCTCTGAGCTCCTCTCAGAACAAGGGCACGGGTGACAGCTCCGCTCCTTCCGATACCCGATGGGATCCTCTGGGCCTACCGGGCTTTCCCGACCAGGACATGGAGTAGCAAGGTCGGGTGTCGGGGGCCGGTACCCCTTTTGCAGCCGGACTCCTTCCGAATATATCAGGTGGTGAGGACAGGTGGCGTACTCCGCTCCGTCTGCATCCTCCCCGGGATTCATTTGCTGTGAAGCTACACTCCTAAGCTCCGGGCCTTCTTGGTCGTGGTCCTTGACCAGGTTGAGACATTCCTCGTCTGCAACCTGCCCGTCGTCCCAAGGCCGGGGTACGAGGGCTGTGTCCCCATCCGCTACAGGTCCACACAGGATCCACTTTCAGGGTAGGAGATCACGGTACATGACAGCCAGGCAAGTTAACTACCAGGACTGTCAAAGAACTAAACTTCAAGGACCAAGAACCAAGATGGCTTTTTATTAAATATGAAATTTACAGTGTCACTAAATTGTGAGTCCTCCACCCTCACCCACTAACTGGTTCCCCTAACTCTTGGTTCCCCAGTCTCCCTGTAACCAGGAGGGCAGCACCTAGTGGATTCTAGCCCCCTCTGGTGGAGAAATGTGGTGTTGGATGCAAAAGTTGGGTCCCGACCATCACACTGTTCTTACCTCAGAGGAGGAACACTACACTTCATTAGAGAAGTGCAGCATCCCTGTGGCGGTCGAACCCTCAGGGGCGCCACATTCCCATTACTAAAGAATGAGTCTCCTATACTGTTATTGCGTATGCAGTACGTGGCAGGGCTGCCCAAAATTTGGACGCACCCCAATACCCCTTTGAAGAGACTAGGAGGAGGGCCTCCTGAAAACAATGTTCCCACTATTAGGAAGTGGGTCTCCCATACTATTTGCCTATGCAGTGAATGCAAGGGTTGTCAAAAATTGGGAGGCACTCCAATGCCACTTGGAAGAGACGTAGAGGGCCTCATGAAAAAATGTTCCCATTATTAGCAAGTGGGTCTCCCATAGTGTTAGCCTATGCAGTGAATACAAGGGCTGCCAAAAATTGGGTGGCACTCCAATGTCCCTTAGAAGAGATGTAGAGGGCCTCATGAAAAAATGTTCCCATTAGAAAGGCGCGGGTCTCTTATACGTGTAATGCCCATTACCCTGGGGGGGGTATACATGAATATACTGTATAAAATTTTTATTTTACGTGCATCATAAACACCCTTTAAAAAAATTATGTGGGTGTTGCATCACGGTTCACGGTCACCCTTGTGATATGGTGGTGGAGGATGAGGAGGAGGAGGACAAGAGCAAATAGTCAAAATCAGGAAGCATATACCCATGCGTGGGTGTGAGTAGGTGCATGTGAATACACCTCCCAAAAAAAGAAACTGGATTTGAGTTTATGTTATGCTGCTATCATTCGGTGGTGTTGAGAAGTCTGGCCCAATCCAGCTCTTGTTCATTTTTATAAGAGTCAGCCTGTCAGCATTGTCAGTTGACAGGCGGATGCGCTTATCAGTTATAATTCCACCAGCGGCACTAAAAACCCGCTCTGATAAAACGCTAACGGCAGGGGAGGCCCGGACCTCCAAGGCGTAGAGAGCCAGTTCATTCCACGTGTCCAGCTTGGATACCCAATAATTATAAGTCACAGAGGAATCACGGAGGGCGTTGGTACGGTCCTGCCTCTGCTGAATTGGAGTTGTGTCTCGGCTGTACTCCTTGGTTGTGCATCGAACTGTGATCTCTGCCGCCAGCGTTTTCAGATGGGAATTTTTTTAATAGTTCCGCGACAAGGGCCTTCTGGTACAGCCCCATTTTTGTAGACCTGTCCGCCCCAGGAATAAGACATATAAAGTTCTCCTTGTGTGGCGCCCTGCTGTGCATTGGTGCCACAGATCCTAGAGGGGTGCATGGATAGATTCCTCCACAAGAGGCCCTCATAGCATTCACACACCTCCACCTTCCACCTCAGACCACCAGAGGGAGCCCGTTAGGGATATAAATAGGGAAGGTGGAGCTAGGCAGTCAGTCTAAAGTCTGCTGCAGCCAGAGAGGTTGTCAGGTCAGTACAGACTCAGTGAGCTCAGTTAGTGAGCCTAGGGCATGCCGACGCCAAAAGAGCGGTGAAGAGTAGCGAGGCCTACTGCCAGTGTGAAGCCTAGTGAGGGCCCCGAGCGCGGCTGAAGGCAAGTGGAGTAAGCGAGCTACATAGGGGGCAGAGAAGCTTAGCCAGCTCACCCCAAGACCATATACCGGACACCGGGTTCGTGTCTTCAAGGATCTCTAGGACCAGCAGAAACAACCGGAACCCCTGGCGAACTACATGTTCCAGGAACACCAAAAGCTGACTGTCATACCAGGGTCAGGAGTCACAGAGGCCCAAGAGACCAGGGAGAGTGATCTCCAACAGAAGGCCCTACCACCAGGTCAGCCGGTGAAAGACAGAGACCAAGTTAGGCCTAGCTCCAGGCAGGTCATAAACTTATCAGGAAAAGGCAAGAAACAGGAGGCCCCACACCGGCTTACTGGGGAGAGTCCTGAAATGCACCCTTCACCCTACAGTGCCCTGGATCGTGCCTGAAACACCACCAGTAAAGGTACTGAAGTGAACTGTTGTGAGTGTGCCTATTCTTCTTCCGAACCGGCTAGGTCCCCTCTGTCCTGCATCCCTTTTCCTACGCTGCCCTGAGGCCCTCCTCCACCTGTGGGGAGGCGCACCAACTAATCTGCCTGACCACCGGCCTCAGAGGACTGTAGCAGCGCTGGTGATCCTCACCAGACACCATGGGTGGCTTCATGAACTTTTCCTATCCCATACACCTTTCCCCCATTATTCCTTGCCTCAGGGTACGGGCCTGAGAGTCGGCCACCGCGGCATCCCCCAAAGCTAACAGCAAGGCCCGGGCGCCGAGTCGTCCCCATCCCCTGGGCGCGTCACTTGCAGAGGGATCTACTATATAGTCATTACACACAGAGGGATCTATTATATAGAGTCATTACACACAGAGGGATCTATTATATAGAGTCATTACACACAGAGGGATCTATTATATAGAGTTATTACACACAGAGGGATCTATTATATAGAGTCATTACACACAGAGGGATCTATTATATAGAGTCATTACACACAGAGGGATCTATTATATAGTCATTACACATAGAGTGATCTATTATATAGAGTCATTACACACAGAGGGATCTATTATATAGAGTCATTACACACAGAGGGATCTATTATATAGAGTCATTACAAACAGAGTGATCTATTATATAGAGTCATTACACACAGAGGGATCTATTGCATAGAGTCATTACACACAGAGGGATCTATTATATAGAGTCATTACCCACAGAGTGATCTATTATATAGAGTCATTACACACAGAGTGATCTATTATATAGAGTCATCACACACAGCGATCTATTATATAGAGTCATCACACACAGAGTGATCTATTATATAGAGTCATTACACACAGAGCGATCTATTATATAGCGTCATTACACACAGAGGGATCTATTATATAGAGTCATTACACACAGAGTGATCTATTATATAGAGTCATTACACACAGATGGATCTATTATATAGAGTCATTACACACAGAGGGATCTATTATATAGAGTCATTACACACAGAGGGATCTGCTATATAGAGTCATTACACACAGAGTGTCAGGAATATTATAAAATATTAATATCAGGGAAATGTTCGTCCATATCTGCCTGAGATAGATGTTCACCCCCCTCCCTTATTCCCCTTCTGCTCAGCACAAAAGCCCCAATTAGTCCACGCCTGCTAAATAGTTTATGCAAACAAGGCCAGGCAAGGCGTGTTATAACTTCGTTAAGAAGCAAGCATCTTGTCCCTGAAAGACGCAGGAGGTAATTAAAATGCAGGCTTGCACTAATTTGCATGTAACTGTTGAAGCTGCTTCCCGAGCTTCAAAGGGGAATTTGCAGACATGATGACTCCGATATGAATTATGAGATATTATGAGTTCCATACGTCCGGCAATAACGAGACCCAAATGGGTAGTGACCAAATCAGCCCAGGGTTGTGTAGGTAGTTTTCCAGGGCTGTAAGCAAAATCAGGGAGCTGCAGCGCAAAAACACCGGAATGGCAGACTGCAGCTATGCGAAGTGTGATATCAAAATAAAGATAAAATCATAAAGGAATGCAAGCTTCTGCGATCAACGGGCGATGAGTTATTGCAGAAGTTAGCGTTTCTAATAAAAATGTACAGGCTGGAGACCGGCCCACATGATGTCACCACAAGGGGCGTGTGGCCAGATCTCCCTTAGGTTTAAAAGAATCTATGGAGAAGACAGGAGCTCTCATTGCCAGGGGGAATAAGAATTATAAGCAACGGGTCCTGTTCAATAACAGCATATTCCAACCGGGGAGCCCCTCCTCCACCTATATTGAGTCGTCGCAGCGAACTTTATAGTGTAAGTTTCACTTTTTTATCCTGTTTTATTTTATGTAACTGCCTATGTATTTTAATGTCCCCTTTGTAACATCCTTGTATATATTTTTCCTAAACACTGCCTCCCTTTTGGATTAAATATAAAATTTAATAGTTCTGTTTCTTTTGTTCTGTAATCGTTCCCTCCCCCGAAGCCATATACGCTACCAAAACGCAGGCGTCCGGCCAGGCCTGTATTATATTTAAAACTCGGCCGGTGGTGGCAGAGAGTATTAATAATTGGGCTATCGTGAAGCTGACAGTGACCGTGCGGAGGGCGTTAAACACGGATTCCAGGCTGTGGAAACCAGGGTGTTGAGCCATACGCTCACTGGTCGCTTACCGATACCTACGTAGAGAGTAGTCTGGATCGCGTGCTCGCGACTCGGACGAAATACGGACGAAATACGGACAGCGTGACGGCACGGTGAGATATTGTGTGATCTCCTCGGTGTCGGCCTGACTGTGTGTGGGTGGATTCCCTGACAAATTGGTGGCAGCGGTGGGATACTGTGTGATCCTGCTGGGGCCGTTCCTGACAAATTGGTGGCAGCGGTGGGATATTGTGTGATCCTGCCGGTGCCGTCCCTGACACAGAGTGATCTATTATATAGAGTCATTACACACAGAGGGATCTATTATATAGAGTCATTACACACAGAGGGATCTATTTTATAGAGTCATTACACACAGAGTGGTCTATTATATAGAGTCATTACACGCAGAGGGATCTATTATAGAGAGTCATTACACACAGAGCGATCTATTATATAGAGTCATTACACACAGAGGGATCTATTATATAGAGTCATTACACACAGAGGGATCTATTTCACGTGTTTACTTCTGTTAATGATGGTGATTATGGCTTACAGCCAATGAAAACACATATTTTGTGAAGTGGACCCACTAAGCCCCAAGTCCCGGAGGGTACACAGTCCCGGTGCAGGATGACATGTGGGGAGCAATGATATGGAACATTCAGGAGTCTCGGGAGCAACAGGACGGATGCAATGAAGTAAGCAAGGATAGAGGCAGGTAAGCAACCCGTGCATAGGAGGTTGAGAAACCCAAATGAGTCTTGAAACACAATCTGACAGGTATGTGTCAGTGAGCCTTAAATAGGACTAGGGAGGTGAAGTTACTGGTGCACGCCACGCAACCTGCAAAACCCCACTTGGCCCACAACAGAGGGCTGTGGACCCAGGTGAAGAAAGGGTGGACCGGGATCCCTGGGACAGGTGTGTAACAGGGGGTCCACGGATGCTGATGGGATTTACATTTCTCTTTTCTTTATTCACTTTGTATTTTATTAATTGATAAAAATAATCTATGAACTCATCTGTTTTCTAAACCATTGTTACGTTGCAGCATTTTTTCACACCTGCTGAAGACTTATGTACAGCGCTGTGTAAGGACATAAAGATGGAAGTGGAACTACTTTCAGCGGGTTTTTCGGTCAGACAATTACCAGCATTCGTATTTTCACACTCTCATTTGCATTTCAACTTCCAGTAAAAAGTTATTGAAACAAGATAAAGTTTTCTTCTGTGAGCGTGCGTCAGGGGGAGGGGGGTGGGTGGACAATTTTCTTTTAGTAAGCTGCAATTCTTTAGCGTTTTTTACATCTAATTGCAGTGTTGGTTTTCAGTACTTGATGAGTGACTGTTATAGATGAGCGGATTAAGAAAAATTTTAATTTTCATGTTTGCACGTTTTTTTTTTCCCTGTAAACTATTTTCTCCGCAAACGTATTCTTTTTGATTATGCGCTGATAAAGACTAAAGAGGAAAAAATAAATGAAATATTTGAAAAATAAAGTTATTATATTCACCGCTCACCTCTCCGCTGTCCTGCGCTCACATCTTCTCATCCCCAACCGTCTGGTGTCGGAATTTTTGGTCATCTTGTGCTCTGCTGTAGTAACTGGTGTCTTGGCATCCGGGAGGACTCTGCGTAAATGCACGGAAGGTCAACGGCGTCACGACGTCACAACATGTGCCATGACCTCTGCAAAGAGCCCTGCCGGGTGCCATGACATCGGAGAGCACAAGAGGACTGAAGAATCCATTGTGATCCTCGGTGGATCAGAAGATGCAGCAAGGACCGGGCGAGTGACAGTCAGGTGAATAGAATGATTTTTTTTAACCTTTTGATGGCTGGTTATGGTTCAGAAGAACGGCCACTGCTGGCAGCCATCTTGCTGAATTACAAAATTATGCAATTTGGCAATGGCGGATGTTTGTAAAATTCCAATAAAATTCTATTCTGCTTTTATGTATTTGCTGATCTGACTATAGATGAAGTCAGCAGAGCCCTGCATTGAGGGAACATGACGGGAGGATCATGCTCCAACTACGGGCGGCATGGAACAGACATTGGTTGGGCCATTGTAGTGGTTTCAGAGAAGACATACTTTGAAAAGACGACCGGATAACCATATGTCTCAGATGAGCATTCCAAGAGGCAGGACCCCGGCGGCTTCTCACTCCCCCCACTCACCTGGACTGACAGGGGGAAAGGCTTCGGGAGTGGCCACAACTATTTATCTGAGACATATAGGGTTAGGTTCATTGAGCCTGGTGTGGTGCGCACCAGTCTTAAAGGGAATCTGTCAGCAGGTTTTTGCAATGCAGGCATGATATCGGAGCAGAGAGCCTGATTCCAGCAAAGTATCACTTACAGGGCTGTTTTGCTATTTCAATAAAATCAGTGTTTTATCAGCAGGAGATTTTCCCCAGAGAACTTGATGCCTCGTGCCATCTAGTCTTCTTGCTTTCTGTAGCCCTCTCCCCTCAACACAGAATGGCAGCTTTCTGCCTATGCACAGCGTACACACAAAATCTGCCAATCAGTGGAGTGGGCGGAGCAACACAGAGCTCAGAATTCCAAGCCCTGCTAGATCTGCAGCAGAGAAAACAGTATCACAGCTGCTGCACTGCTGCACCAAGGAAACTAAATGACACATGGAATCAGGGTCACTGCCCCTACATCATGCTGCTGTCAGATGAGTTAGCAAAAATCTGGTGACAGATTCTCTTTAATAATGGGGAGTGGTGAGTAAGATGCACCTAATTCATTAAGAGGCCCCCGTTCACCTTATCAGTAGAGTTAATAGAGTCAGAGAATGGGGTACATTTCTGGCACAAGTTACGCCACTAAAATAGCTGAAGAATTAGCTGGGTAGTCGTTACTAGAGATGGACGAACCTGAACGGTAAAGTTTGGGGTCCGTACCAGACACCTAGTGTTCGTGCATGGATCCCAAACACAGACTTCTCCCGAAAGTCTGTGTTAGTGTTCAGGTTCAGTAGCCCAAACAAAGCTTGTTGAAAGGATGCAGTGCAGCCAATCAACAAGCTTTTCCTGTGTGGGCACTTCCGGTCCCATCACAGCCATGTCAAGTATTGTGCAGTGTGTAAAAAAATAAAATAATAATGAAAAGAGACATGGGGTCCCCCCTATTTTTGATAACAAGCGCAGGTAAAACCGACAGTGCGGGCAGCAGCCATCAGCTGTCAGCTTTATCTTCGCTGGTTATCAAAAATAGAGGGGTCCCCACGTCTTTTTTTAAATTATTTAAATAAATAATTTTAAAAAAGTGTGTGGTCGCCCCAATTTTTGATAACTAGCCAAGCTAAAACAGACAGCTGAGATCTGGTATTCTCAGGCTGGGAAGGCCCATAAATATTTGTCCCTCCCCAGCCAAAAATTAGCAGCCCTCAGCAGCCCCAGAAAAGTCGAATCCATTAGATGTGCCAATTCCTGTTCTTTGCCTTGCTTTTCCCGCTTGCCCCGGTGCGTTGGCAAGTAGGGTAATATTTTGGGGGTGATGTCCGCTTTGTAATGTCAGCTGACATCAGTAATGTGGCTACTCAGCCTGGCAGCCAGAACACACTAAGCTTAGTATGAGAACACGACTGCAGTGATGAGTGGTGATGTCATTAAGATTACCGCCGATTACATGCAGCTTCGTTTTCATGCTCAGCTCAGGCTAAGCGTCAGAATTGGCACATCTTATGAATGCGCCATTTCTGGGAGGGGCTGAGGGCTGATGTTTTTAGTCTGGGAGGGGGACAATATCCATGCCCCCTTCCCAGCCTATTAATATAAGCCTGCAGCTGTTTAGCCTTTGCTGGTTGTTAAATATAGGGGGGGCCCATGTCATTTTTTGGGAGTTCCCCCATTTTAATAACCAGTAAATGCTACGCAGACAATTGTCAGCTGTTATTAATAGCCTGGGAGGCTTCATGGATATTGGCCCCTTCCCAGAATAATAACACTATAACACTAGCCCCCAGCTGTCTGCTTTTCCTCAGCTGGGTATTAAACATAAGGGGGATCCCACATCATTTTTTCATTTATTTATTTATTAGCTAAATACATGTACAGTAAGCTACACACAGACTGCACTAATCATATATCTCCCTGACATATTTCTTACAATGCACAGGTGCCTGCTGGTGAATATTCTCATTAGCATATGCCTGCTCTCACTGACCAGGCATACGCTGATGAGAGTAGTAGTCATCAGCCAACGCTTGAGCGGCGGTAACCTTTCTGCCACCGGTCACATCTGCTGGCTCACACGCTGTCATCTGTACTGGTGGTATCATCAGTAAGATTACCGCCGATCAGAGCTGGTGCTTCCCGATGTGTCACAAAGATTACAGCTTGGGAACCGCTGGATGTTCGGGGCCCCCATTCACTTGAATTGGGGTCCCAGTTCGGGAACAAATTCGGGTACTCGAACCAAACTTTTTTATATAGGTCAGCTGAACCCAATGGATCCGAACAGCTATGGGTCCACCCATCCCTAGTCGCTACCGGACTCCAGATCGCTCACTGTGATGGATCTGGCTGGGACTGGCGACTTTTCAGCGTGTTTTACAACAGAACTCAGGTGAAATACTTTGAAGGATCAGAGCCATGATCCCCGGCTGTCTTTTAAAGGTAAGTTTTCTCTGAAACGCTGCAACGTAAAACATATTCCAGTGATGCAGCCGATGTCAGGTTCCTGCTGCCCGTGGTTGATATAGCATGAATCTCATGATGACATGACCACATGAGAGGACTAATGAAGAGAATGACGGCACTTCCACTACAAAAACCTGTTCACACCTAGTTTTTGTAGTGGAAGTGCCGTCATTCTCTTCATTACTAGATTTAGCGTTGACTGAGCACTCCACCCCCACTCCCATGCCGCAGGTGGTTTTAAATGCATCAGGATCTGTCTTTCCCACACATAAGCAGACGGAGGTCTCTTAGAGAGGTATTCACATTGGTAGGTTCTGACATCGAGAAACGCCTTACCGCGGCTGTCAGGTACACATGAATTGGCCAATTTATGCGCTAAGATTTCTCATTTATTTACAGCAGTAATGCTATTCATTTTCCATACTTCATATTTCATGCGCTAAAAAAATTTTCCAAAAATTTTTCATTTATTTCTATTTTTTACAGCAGTTATGCTATTCATATTTCATATTTCACATCTATATATTCAGTGTTACAGTGTGCTACTTTATTTGTTCACATGAGAGGACTAACCTGGAGAACACGGTCCACCATCATACCATGCCACATACCCATGTAATAATCATTACCATCATCTTCCCCACATCGCGAGGACGATTTCTGGATGATACAAACCCTCCATAATCGCGTAGAGGGCTCTGCTTCATATGAGGAAGGAAGTGGCTGAGTTCTAATTCTACAATGGTCCTGTCCCACCGTCTGAACTCCTGCCCCCTCCCCGAGCCGCGGTTTGCAGGTTGAGTGCCCCCATCAACCGTTGACAAAACAGGAACATATGAGAAAAATACATTTTATGGTAAATAAGGAAATAAACCGTAAGTTTTATAAAGTAAAAAAAAAAAGAAAATTGTCATTCTTTGTTACTCAACAAAACACAATCTAACGAAAACTATTACATATAAGGGGACACAGCCGCCTCTGTACACATGGAGTATATATGGAATATCATCTGTGCTACTACTACATGGATTATATGGAGAAAATGAAGTGACCTAGAGCACAAATTGGTCAATTCATGAGAGCCCACGAGCCACGGCAAGGCGACTGCTCTCTGATGGGCCCTAAACCTAATATTTATCAGACTTGTTTCCCCCTGGATAAAAGCTACAAATGTAAAGGACCGTTAGGATTACACACAGCCTGAGAGTGATAGGCGGGGATCAGTAAGTGTCTATATCCTATACAGCACTAATGCAGTCTGGATTTCATATATTCGCTGTGATCTTTACTTTGCATTAATAGGAATTTGCACCTAGTCACACTTTTTTTTGTAAGAAGGAAAACCCTTAAATGAATGTAAGGCTAATGGTCAGAAGTAGTTTTTAGAGGCTGAGACTGTTTCCAAATTCCAGCTCTACAGAGCAGTCTCAGTAATAGTGCAGTACCCATACAGAGCAGAAGCTGCCACCAGGGGGCGCCTATTACATACAGATGATATAGTAGCTGCAGCCAGATCCTGTATATCTGCCCCGTATTTTAATCAATAGGTGGTGGAGGTGCAGTATCCAGCCGAGGACACTAAGCAGTTGACAGAGCTGTGCAGCTCCACAACTGAGCAGTTCCAGCTGATGCACCGGGAACATGTAATCAGCGGGGGGCCCAGTGTCGCACTCCCCACTGAGGAGATATTGAGGACCTCTGCTAATGATAGGTCACCAATGTAAATGTTCCAGACAACCCCTTTAATATACTTGATGATTAACAGGTAATATAGGATTAGCAAAAACAATTTCCTCCACAAGCACCACCTATACAGTGGGTGCGGAAAGTATTCAGACCCTTTTAAATTTTTCACTCTTTGTTTCATTGCAGCCACTTGATAAATTCTAAAAAGTTAATTTTTTTCTCATTAAAGTCCACTCTGCACCCCATCTGGACTGAAAAAAACAGAAATGTAGAAATTTTTGCAAATTTATTAAAAAAAGAAAAACTGAAATATCACACAGGCATAAGTATTCAGACCCTTTGCTCAGACACTTGTGGCACCCTGCTACACACAGGTACCACAGAAGCCAAAAGGGTGCATGGACGGACTTCTCCACCAGTGGCCCCCATTACATAACAGACACCTCCACCCTCCACCTCATACCACCAGAGGGAGCCTGTTAGGGATATATATACTGGAGGGTGGAGTTAGGCAGTCAGTGTGTGTGCTGGCAAAGAGATCAGTGAAGAAGCAGCATGTGAGCTGCTGTGCTGAGGGCCAGCCAGGGCCTAAAGCACGTGCTGAAGCCTTGGGGCCTAGAGCGGGGCCAGAGGCAAGGAGAAGAGTGAGAGGAGTTATGGGGGCAGAGGAGCATCTTAGACTCACCCCAGAACACAAGCCGGACACCGGGTCCACGCCTACCGGGTCCTCTATGCCCAGTAGGAATAACTGGTATACCAGGAGGATTCTAAACCCCTGGTCAACCTGAAGCTGGACCCTGGAAGGTACCTGCCGCCTACACCAGTAAAGGTACTGAAGCGAACCCCCTGTGTGCGTATCTGTTATTCTCCCCTGGCCTGGCTGGGCCACTGCTCACCTGCATCCCTTCCATCAACTCTGCCCCGGGGGCCCGCTCCACCTGTGAGGAGCAGAAACATCCCAGCTGCCATCCCATCACCCCCGGAGGTCTGCAGCAGCGCCGGTACTCATTACTGGGAACCACAGGTGGCGTCACGAGACAAAAACTGTTAACAAACCCCCTTTTAAAGAGTGACCCCAGGGTACGGGCCAGGGAGCCAACTGCCATGACATCCCACAGAAGGTCAAGGCCCGGGTACCGAGTTTCCCCCATATCCCACTGGGCGCGTCACACTCATATTTAAGTCACATGCTGTCCATTTCCTTGTGATCCTCCTTGAGATGGTTCTACTCCTTCATTGGAGTCCAGCTGTGTTTAATTAAACTGATAGAACTTGATTTGGAAAGGCGCACACCTGTCTATATAAGACCTCACAGCTCACAGTGCATGTCAGACCAAATGAGAATTATGAGCTCAAAGGAACTGCCCAAGGAGCTCAGAGACAGAATTGTGGTAAGGCACAGATCTGACCAAGGTTACAAAAGAATTTCTGCAGTACTCAAGGTTCCTAAAAGCACAGTGGCCTCCATAATCCTTAAATGGGAGAAGTTTGGGACCACCAGAAGTCTTCCTAGATCTGGCCGTACAGCCAAACTGAGCAATCGTGGGAGAAGAGCCTTGGTGAAAGAGGTAAAGAAGAAATCAAGATCACTGTGGCTGAGCTCCAGAGATGCAGTGAGGAGATAGGAGAAAGTTCCACAAAGTCAACTATCACTGCAGCCCTCCACCAGTCGGGCCTTTATGGCAGAGTGGCCCGACGGTAGCCTCTCCTCAGCGGAAGACATATGAAAGCCTACATAGAGTTTGCTCAAAAACAAATGAAGGACTTCCAGACTATGAGAAATAAGATTCTCTGGTCTGATGAGATGAAGATAGAACTTTTGGTGATAATTCTAAGCGGTATGTGTGGAGAAAACCAGGCACTGCTCATCACTTGCCCAATACAATCCAACAGTGAAACATGGTGGTGGCAGCATCATGCTATGGGGGTGTTTTTCAGCTGCAGGAACAGGATGGCTGGTTGCAATTGAAGGAAACATGAATGCGGCCAAGTACAGAGATATCCTGGATGAAAACCTCTTCCAGAGTCCTCTGGATCTCAGACTTGGCTGAAGGTTCACCTTCCAACAAGACAATGACCCTAAGCACACAGCTAAAATAACAAAGGAGTGGCTTCAGAACAACTCTGTGATCATTCTTGACTGGCCCAGCCAGAGCCCTGACCTAAACCCAATTGAGCATCTCTGGAGAGACCTGAAAATGGCTGTCCACCAACGTTCACCATCCAACCTGACGGAACTGGAGAGGATCTGCAAGGAAGAATGGCAGAAGATCCCCAAATCCAGGTGTGAAAAACTTGTTGCATCATTCCCAATGAGACTCATGGCTGTACTAGCTCAAAAGGGGCTTCTACTCAATACTGAGCAAAGGGTCTGAATACTTATGACCATGTGATATTTCAGTTTTTCTTTTTAAATAAATTTGCAAAAATTTCTACATTTCTGTTTTTTTTCCTTTAAGATGGGGCGCAGAGTGGACTTTAATGAGAAAAAAATGAACTTTTTAGAATTTACCAAACGGCTGCAATAAAACAAAGAGTGAAAAATTTATAGGGGTCCGAATACTTTCCATACCCTCTGTACCCCTACTACCACATCTCACAACTTTTGAAGAACAGAAAGAGGGACAAATCATGCAGAGCGCACAGAGGCAAATTTTGACCACGCCCATGGCCACACCCCGAGTCACACCCATTTACCATTTCTTTCTCCCCTGGCAGGAGGAGTTGTCAGAGGGACGTTGGTAATGAGGGAAATTCATCAATCGCCATAGACTGCAGAGGGTAGAACCAAATCCTGGACTGACCGCTGTATCCGGGGACTGTCCTCTGTATCTCTGTATCTGGGGGCTGTCTGCTGTATCCGGGGGCCGTCCTCTGTATTTGGGGCTGTCTGCTGTGTCTTGGGGCTGTCATCTGTATCCGGGGTGCTGTTCTCTGTATCCCAGGGCCATCCTCTATATCTATGGGCTATCCTCTGTATCCGGGGGCTGTCCGCTGTATCCGGGGGCTGTCCCCTGTATCCAGGGCTGTCCTCTATATCTCTGTATCCGGGGGCTGTCCGCTGTATTCAAGGCTGTCCTCTGTATCTGGGGGCTGTCCGCTGAATTCTGGGGCTGTCTGCTATATCCGAGGGCTGTCTGCTGTATCCATGGACTGTCCGCTGTATCTGGGGACTGTCCGCTGTATCCGGGTGCTGTCCTCTGCATCCGAGGGTGGTCCTCTGTATCTGGGGGCTGTCTGCTGTATCCGGGGAATGTCCGCTGTATGTAGGGACTGTCTGCTGTATCTGGGGGCTGTCTGCTGTATCCAGGGCTGTCCACTGTATCCGGGTGCTCTCCTCTGCATCCGGGGGTGGTCTTCTGTATCCGGGGGCTGGCCGCTGTATCCAGGGACTGTCCACTGTATCTGAGGGCTGTCTGCTGTATCCGGGGGCTGTCTTGTATCTGGGGGCTGTCCGCTGTATCCGGGGCTGTCCTCTGTAGCCGGGGGCTATCTTCTGTATCCGGAGGCTGTCCTCTGTATCTGGGGGCTGTCCTCTGTATCCGGGGGCTGTCCGCTGTATCCGGGGACTATCCTCTATATCCAGAACTGTCCTCTATATCTCTGTATCCGGGGTCTGTCCGCTGTATCCGGGGACAGTCCTCTGTATCCAGGACTGTCCTCTGTATCCAGGACGGTCCTCTATATCTCTGTATCTGGGGGCTGTCCGCTGTATCCAAGGCTGTCCTCTGTAGCCGGGGGCTATCTTCTGTATCCGGAGGCTGTCCTCTGTATCTGGGGGCTGTCCTCTGTATCTGGGGGCTGTCCGCTGTATCCGGGGACTATCCTCTATATCCAGAACTGTCCTCTATATCTCTGTATCCGGGGTCTGTCCGCTGTATCCGGGGACTGTCCTCTGTATCCAGGACTGTCCTCTGTATCCAGGACTGTCCTCTATATCTCTGGATCCGGGGGCTGTCCGTTGTATCCGGGGACTGTCCTTTGTATCCAGGACTGTCCTCTATATCTCTGTATCCGGGGGCTGTCCGTTGTATCCAAGGCCGTCCTCTGTATCCGGGGGCTGTCTTCTGTATCTGGAGGCTGTCCTCTGTATCTGGGGGCTGTCCGCTGAATCCGGGGGCTGTCTGCTATATCCGGGTGCTGTCCTCTGCATCCGGGGGTGGTCCTTTGTATCCGGGGGCTGTCCGCTGTATCTGGGGGCTGTCTGCTGTATCCAGGGCTGTCTGCTGTATTCAGGGGCCATCCGCTGTATCTGGGGACTGTCCTCTGTATCCGGGTTCTGTCCGCTGTATCTGGGGACTGTCCTCTGTATTCAGGGCGGTCCTCTATATCTCTGTGTGGCGCCCCTGATGGTTCAGTCGCCACAGAGGTACTGCACCTCACCCAGAGGTGTGGTGTCTCCTTCTCTCAGGTAAGGAGGGAGTGCTGCCCAGGACCCTAACACCTGCATCCAACACTACACTGCTCCAGGCCGGCTGGAGGGGCAAGATGCAATGTGTTTCCCGCTGAGCCCTGTCCCTGCCTGGAGTGGGGGGAACCCAAAGGTAGGGGGAACCCGTAGTGGGTGTGGGTGGAGGAAGTAGATTCGGGGAGCACCATTGTAGGAGGTATATAAAGGTAAGTCAGTCAGATCAGAAGAGAGTGTTAGTCAGTCAGGGAGCAGAGTCTCTTTAGGAGCTCTGCTCCATAGTGGGGCCCAGTGCTAGAGACCCAGGAGGGGAGCAGAGGAGAAAGGCTCCGTTCTATTGAAGGGATCCCAGGGGGTACGGCGAGAGCAGGACGGCACCCGTACGCCCCGAATCTGTCAGAAGACAGAGGGATCAGGCCGCAAGAAGGGGACCGGCCCCTGGACCAGCCGTGTTACTCGAGGTCTCGGCTGGAAAAACCAGAGGCTTCTGGCTTTTATAGTTCAGTTGCCAAATCCTCATCTTAGTCACCATGAGGGTCAAGCAGGTCCGGGAACTCGAGTTTGACAGGAGGGACTTCAGAGCACCCGAGCGGGACTGTGAATGGGGAAGCGCAGGGCAGGAGGGAGAAGACCCAGCGTGAAGTCGGTCTAGAGAGGAACACAAGAAAGCGGGGTTCCGTCAGGTGCTTCTAACCTACCTGAGGAAGAGCTGAACCCCCGGTCTGGTGAACGCAGTGCAACGTGGGAGGCTGGCACCCACGCAGTGTATCAGTGGAACGTACATGAGAACTGTGAGTAAAGACACGGATGACTGCACCGCACTGCCTCCGTCCATTATTTCAGCTGCGCCATCTTTCCCCCTGCACTACAACGCCCAGCGCAACCAACAATTTCTACACTGCCCTGGAGCTAGCTCTTCCTGTGGAGAGCCACACCATCCCTGCTGCAGTAACATCAGCTTCAGAGGACTGCTCCGCAGCGGTGGCTCCCTTTGGCCGCAATCCACAGGTGGCGTCACGAACTTTATAAATCCCCTATAAATAGAGAAACTTCCCCTTTTTATTGACCGCCCTGGGTCACGGACCGGGCCAGCCACTGTGACATATTCCCCACCAGCATCCATAGGCCCGGCTGCCGAGTACCCCGTGGCCCAGGGGGCGCGTCATCTGTATCCGGGGGCTGTCACTGTATCCAAGGCTGTCCTCTGTAGCCGGGGGCTATCTTATGTATCCGGAGGCTGTCCTCTGTATCTGGGGGCTGTCATCTGTATCCGGGTGCCGTTCTCTGAATCCCGGGGCCGTCCTTTGTATCTGGGGGCTGTCCTCTGTATCCAGGGGCTGTCCGCTGTATCCGGGGACTGTCCTCTGTATCCAGGACTGTCCTCTATATCTCTGTATCCGGGGTCTGTCCGCTGTATCCAAGGCTGTCCTCTGTATCCGGAGGCTGTCCTCTGTATCTGGGGGCTGTCCGCTAAATCCGGGGGCTGTCTGCTGTATACGTGGACTGTCCGCTGTATCTAGGGACTGTCCGCTGCATCCGGGTGCTGTTCTCTGCATTCGGAGTGGTCCTCTGTTTCTGGGGGCAGTCTGCTGTATCCGGGGACTGTCCGCTGTATCTGGGGGCTGTCTGCTGTATTTGGGGGCTGTCTGCTGTATCCAGGGCTGTCCGCTGTATCCAGGTGCTGTCCTCTGTATCCGGGGGTGGTCCTCTGTATCCGGGGGCTATCTGCTGTATATGGGGGCTGTCTGCTGTATCTGGGGGCTGTCCGCTGTATCCGGGGGCTGTCTGCTGTATCCAGGACTGTCTGCTGTATTCAGGGCCATCCGCTGTATCTGGGGGCCGTCCTCTGTATCCGGGGCTGTCCTCTGTTTCTGGGGGCTGTCCTCGGTATCCGGGGGCTATCCGCTGTATCCGGGGACTGTCCTCTGTTTCCAGGGCGGTCCTCTTTATCTCTGTATCTGGGAGCTGTCTGCTGTATCCAAGCCTGTCCTCTGTAGCCGGGGGCTGTCTTCTGTATCTGGAGGCTGTCCTCTGTATCTGGGGGCTGTCATCTGTATCTGGGTGCCGTTCTCTGTATCCCGGGGCCATCCTCTGTAGCCAGGGGCTGTCTTCTGTATCCTGAGGCTGTCCACTGTATCTGGGGGCTGTCCGCTGAATCCGAGGGCTCTCTGCTATATCCGGGGGCTGTCTGCTGTATCCGTGGACTGTCCGCTGTATCCTTGGACTGTCCGCTGTATCTGGGTGCTGTCCTCTGAATCCGGGGGTGGTCCGCTGTTTCTGGGGGCTGTCTGCTGTATTTGGGGGCTGTCTGCTGTATCCAGGGCTGTCCTCTGTATCCGGGTGCTGTCCTCTGCATCCGGGGGTGGTCCTCTGTATCTGGAGGCTTTCCGCTGTATCCGGGGACTGTCCGCTGTATCTGGGGGCTGTCTGCTATATCTGGGGGCTGTCTGCTGTATCCAGGGGCTGTCCGCTGTATCCAGGGCTGTCCGCTGTATCCGGGGGTGGTCCTCTGTATCCGAGGGCTGTCTGCTGTATCCGGTGGCTGTCTTCGGCATCTGGGGGTGGTCCTCTGTATCCGGGGGCTGTCCGCTGTATCCGGGAACTGTCTGCTGTATCCGGTGGCTGTCTTCTGCATCCGGGGGTGGTCCTCTATATCCGAGGGTTGTCCTTTGTATCCGGGGATTGTCCGCTGTATCCGGGGGCTGTCTGCTGTATCCAAGGCTGTCCGCTGTATCTGGGGCTGTCTGCTGTATCCGGCGCTGTCTGCTGTATTTGGGGGCCATTCGCTGTATCCGGGGGCTGTCCTCTGTATCCGGGGGCTGTCCGCTGTATTCGGGGGCTGACTGCTGTTTCCGGAGATTGTCGTCTGTATCCGGGGGCTGTCCGCTGTATCCGGAGGCTGTCCTCTGTATCCGGGGGCTGTCCGCTGTATCCAGGGGCTGTCTTCTGTAACCGGGGGCTGTCTGCTGTATTCGGGGGCTGACTGCTGTTTCCGGAGGCTGTCGTCTGTATCCGGGGGCTGTCCGCTGTATCCGGAGGCTGTCCTCTGTATCCGGGGGCTGTCCGCTGTATACGGGGGCTGTCCGCTGTATACGGGGGCTTTCTTATGTATCCGGGGCTGTCCGCTGTATCCGGGACAGTTGGGACTAGAGATGAGCGGATGGATTCACAGGTCTCTGGTCAGTGCTACCTGGTGGCCGAGTGGGAGGCCACAAATCTCTAACCTTCCAGCTTAACACTCGCTGCATTTATATTTTATGGACTTAGTTTTTATTTTACTATTTATTTGTATTTTCACTGATGCAATGTAACAAACTATCAGGTCACCAAAGAGATTTATTCTGATGATATTTTCCATAATGACCAAGCCATAATGACAGGAGACATTTTGGGTCTTCTGATTTGTTCCTTGTCCGCACTGCTACATTGTAACAAATTATCAGGACAGGACACATTTTTAGACTGCTGAATGCTGATGTGTTTCTTACTTACATCAATACATTGTAATAAAATCTCAGGAAAAGAGAGTTTTCGGCTGCAGGACAGAAGAGAAACTTGAACTCCAGATTTCATTGTAATGAGTTATCAGGGCAGGAGAGAGACTTGAACTGCTACTTTGTTCCCTTTTTGCACGTATACATTGTAACTAGTTGTCAGGGAGATATTAATGTCAGGGAGATATTAAGAAAATATTAACCCCCCCCCCCCCCTGAAGACACCCCTCACCCCTCCCTCATGCATCATTTGTCAGGAGACCAGAGCTGACACTCCATGCAGCTGTCTGTGTGTCTCGGCACACAGGAAAAATGGCTAATTAGCCAGCTGCTGGCACAAAGAGAAGTATACAGGACCCACTTAACATATGAATGCATTTCCTCTTAACACAGACCTGGGATAGATTGACACCTTCCAGCATAGGGGCAGAGATGGAAGTAAGGAGGAAATGGCTCGTTACTCTCAAAGAGGGTTTAAACAAAGACTGCAGGATTTTCGACTCCGATGCAAAATATGGAATAACTAAAGTTCCGTACATCTTGTAATGATGGGACCCATATTTTTAGAGGCAGGGTAAGCTAGGGAACGATAGGGATATTTTTCTGTCTGTATTTTAATGTCTCCTTTGTAAAATCCTTGTATATATTTTTCCTAAACACAGCCTCCCTTTTGGATTAAATATAAAATTTAATAGTTCTGTTTCTTTTGTCCTGTAATCGTTCCCTCATACGCTACCAGAAAGCAGGCGTCCGCCCAGACCTGTATTATATTTCAAAGCTGGATGGTGGTGGCAGCGAATAAATATTAATAATCGGTCTATCGTGAAGCTGACAGTGACCGTACGGGGCGTGTACACATATTCCATGCGTTGGAATCCCAAGGTGTGACGCAATACTCTCACTGGTCGCTTGCCGATTCCTCTGTAGAGAGTAGTGGGGACCGTGTGCTCGCTGATCCCTGACTAAATCACTGACACAGTGCCGGCATGGTGAGATATTGCATGATCTCCCCGGTGTCGTCCCTGACACTAGTGATGAGTGAACATGCTCGTATAAAAGGTTGACAGAGCACACTCGGGTGTTATCTGAATGTCTTCGGCATGCTCGTATATTATGTTCGAGTCCCTGCACAGGGGGCACAGCCTCAATGCATGCAGGGATTGCATGTTTGTTAGGGAATCCTACCCCTTATTCAACCATGTTGCTCATCACTAATTGTAACAATTTCACAGAAATTTATTGAGCAATTGTTACATTTCCTTGTGACCTCAGCACTTGCTGCACTCACATGTGACCCCCACATTTAAAGGGAACCTGTCAGACACCCAGAACCAGCAGCAGTTGTGTCTGCATATATACACACCTTGCCTAACATTCGGTGTGCAAGATTACACACAAACAGATCTGTAGAAGTATTTCTAAAGTCCGTTTATGATATGTAAATGAGGGCTGTGACTAGTCGATGGGGCGATAGTGTCTGCAGACTAGTCGGCCCACTTAGATGTTATCACACCGTGTGGGTATGATAACATAACTTACAAGCGCCGGTGTCATCATTATCGCTATACTTCACGCATGCACGTGGCTTCTTCCCCTCACATCATTGATGCTCTGAAGTCGGGTGTAACCGATCATGTGCACTGCGCCTCTCTGAAGCCAGCATGCGTACAATGATGACAGGGGAAGGAGCCACGCACATGCGCAGGCTAACGATGACACCGGCTCTTGTAAGTTATGCTATCACACCCACACGGCGTGATAACACCTAAGTGGGCCGACTAGTCTGCAGACACTATTGCCCCATCGACTAGTCAAAGCCCTCATTGATATATCATAAACGGACTTTAGAAATACCCCAACTCATCGCCCTAACTCACCCCAAAGGTGCTCTATAGGGTGTACATAAGGTGATTGGCTCGGCCATTGCAAAAGGTGAACATTTTTCTTCGCTAACCAATTTTTGACTAAATTGGATGTGTGCTTAGGATTATTGTCTGCTGGAATTTCCATCCCCTCCTACTTTGGTTTTATCATGTGGCAGCATTACATTCTCCAGTATATCCCTGTACATGGTAGCATTCATATTTCCATCAATTCTATCCAAAGGGCCAATGGCAGATGCAGAAAAGCAGCCCTGAACAATGACATTGCCACCACCATGCTTCACTGTAGGTGTTTGGTATCTTACATCATTATGATTTCCAATATATGTATAGTACTGCCATCACTACCAAACAGATTGAACTTGGATTCATCCGACCACAACACCTTACACCAATCGGTCTCTTTCCATTGTTCTTTGTTCCGGTTCTTTACAGAGATGAAAAGCTTCTTGTCTGGACCTCGTGCATTCAGCCTTCATCTCTTAGCCGTCGCACCACAGTTTGGTGACTCACTTTGACCCAATATTCTTCCTTAATTTCGTGTGAAATCTGTGCAGCACTTTTATGGACATCAGATACTGACTTTGTCTTAATAAGGTGATCAGCTCTGGAGGAAGTTTTCCGTGGTCGTCCACTTCTAGGTTTGTCAGCTGTTCAAGAACCTTCTTTTTCTTTCTTTAATATACGTGACACTTTACTCTGAGATCAGGTGAATTCCATAGCTGCCTCTTTTTGGCTTCACTCTCAGAATACTAAGCTTTCTGACATCTGGTGAGAAATTTGGCTTTGTCGGTGCCATGTTTTAACCTAAAAACACACACAAAAAAAATTTAGGCAAAATTCGACTAACCATGACAAAATATGCAATTGTCCTGGTCCCTTGGCAGAGAAACAGCCCCAAAGCATGATGTTGCCTCCCCCATGCTTCACAGTAGGTATGGTGTTCTTTGGCTGCAACTCAGCATTCTTTCTCCTCCAAACACGACGAGTTGCATTTCTACCAAACAGTTCTATTTTGGTTTCATCTGACCATCTGATATTCTCCCAATACTCTTCTGGATCATCCAAATGCTCTCTAGCAAACTTCAGACGGGCCTGGACATGTAATGGCTTAAGCAGGGGGACACATCTGGCACTGCAGGATCTGAGTCCCTGGTGGCGTAGTGTGTTACTGATGGTAGCCTGTGTAAAGTAGGTCCCAGCTCTCTGCAGGTCATTCCCTAGATCCCCCATGTGGTTCTGGGATTTTTGCTCACCGTTCTTGAGATCATTTTGACCCCACAGGGTGAGATTTTGTGTGGAGCCCCAGATCGAGCGAGATTATCAGTGGTCTTGTATGTAGTCCATTTTCTAATTATTGCTCCCACAGTTGATTTCTTCACACCAAGCTGCTTGCCTATTGCAGATTCAGTCTTCCCAGCCTGGTGCAGGGCTACAATTTTGTTTCTGGTGTCCTGCAACAGCTCTTTGGTCTTCACCATAGTGGAGTTTGGAGTGTGACTGTTTGAGGTTGCGGACAGGTGTCTTTTATACTGATAATATGCTCAAACAGGTGCCGGCATTACAGGTAATGAGTGGAGGACAGAGGAGCCTCTTAAAGAAGTTACAGGTCTGTGATAGGCACAAATCTTGCTGGTTTGTAATTGACCAAATACTTATTTTCCACCAATATTTGAAAACAATTTCATTCCAAATCAGACAATGTGATTTTCAGGATTTGTTTTCTCATTTTGTCTCTCATAGTCGAGGTCGACCTATGATGTCAATTACAGTCCTCTCTCATCTTTTTAAGTGGGAGAACTTGCACAATTGGTGGCTGAATAAATACTTTTTTTCCCCTCTTTATTTCTAGCGTTTGCTAGACATAAATCACAGCTCTCCCTACAAACTGAGCTCCTGATGAAGCCGCTGTGTGTGGCGATACGCGTTGTGCCTCTGTCCACCTCCTCATTGTTTTCACATATGGTTGGATAAATCTGCTCCTTTACTCTTTCTCACCTATTGGCTGATATCGCTGTTATTTACTTCATTTCATAACCATGAATGTTTTTTTTGTCTTGACCAATATCTCTGTTGCCGCTACTCCCCTCTAGCATTTTCTCATCTCATTCTCTCATCATCCCTGTTAGACTCTGCATTATCATATTTCTTACGCACCCATTCTTCACATATTGGTTAATTGTATTACATTATCATTATGGGTGAATTGTTTTTTGATTTTTGAGTGTTCCAAATACATATCTGCACCCATTATTGTGTTTGAGGATGTCGTCTATTATTGCTCATTATCTTGGGCTGAGATATGTTATCATTCACACCTTTGGTACTTTTAATCACTGTGTTGTATTTGTTCTTCTTTTTCATAATAAAGTTTCACTTTTTGGATGACACATTGTAAGGGTACTCCCCATCTTATTGTAAGGTCACGGCCCCCATAAATTGTAAGGGCACACCCCCTCTTATTGTTAGGTGACAGCCCCCACACATTGTAAGGCCACTCCTCCTCTTATTGTAAGGTCACAGCCCCCACACATTGTAAGGGCACACCTCTCATTGTAAGGTAAAAGCCCCCACACATTGTAAGGCCACTCCTCTTATTGTAAGGTCATGGCCCCGATACATTGTAAGGCCACTCCTCCCCTTATTGCTAGGTCATGGCCCCCACACATTGTAAGGGCACACCCCCTCTTATTGTAAGGTCACAGCCCCCACACATTGTAATGGCACACCCCCTCTTATTGTAAGGTCACAGCCCCCACACATTGTAAGGCCACTCCTCCTCTTATTGCTAGGTCATGGCCCCCACACATTGTAAGGCCACTCCTCTTATTGCTAGGTCATGGCCCCCACACATTGTAAGGGCACACCCCCTCTTATTGTAAAGTCACAGCCCCCACACATTTTAAGGGCACACCCCCTCTTGTTGTAAGGTCACAGCCAACACACATTGTAAGGCCACTCCTCCTCTTATTGTAAGGTCATGGCCCCCACACATTGAAAGGCCACTCATCCTCTTATTAGCAGGTCACGGCCCCCACACATTGTAAGGGCACAACCCCTCTTATTGTAAGGTCACAGCCCCCACACATTGTAAGGCCACTCCTCCTCTTATTGTAAGGTCATGGCCCCCATACATTGTAAGGGCACACCCCATCTTATTGTTAGGTCACAGCCCCCACACATTGTAAGGCCACTCCTCCTCTTATTGTAAGGTCACAGCCCCCACACATTGTAAGGCCACTCCTCCTCTTATTGCTAGGTCATGGCCCCCACACATTGTAAGGGCACACCCCCTCTTATTGGAAGGTCACAGCCCCCACACATTTTAAGGGCACACTCCCTCTTGTTGAAAGGTCACAGCCAACACACATTGTAAGGCCACTCCTCCTCTTATTGTAAGGTCATGGCCCCCATACATTGTAAGGCCACTCATCCTCTTATTACCAGGTCACGGCCCCCACACATTGTAAGGGCACACCCCCTCTTATTGTAAGGTCACAGCCCCCACACATTGTAAGGCCACTCCTCCTCTTATTGTAAGGTCATGGCCCCCACACATTGTAAGGCCACTCCTCCTCTTATTGTAAGGTCACAGCACCCACACATTGTAAGGCCACTCCTCCTCTTATTGTAAGGTCACAGCCCCCACACATTGTAAGGCCACTCCTCCTCTTATTGTAAGGTCATGGCCCCCATACATTGTAAGGGCACACCCCATATTATTGTTAAGTCACAGCCCCCACACATTGTAAGGCCACTCCTCCTCTTATTCTAAGGTCACAGCCTTCACACATTGTAAGGCCACTCCTCCTCTTATTCTAAGGTCACAGCCCCCACACATTGTAAGGGCACACCCCCTCTTATTGTAAGGTCACAGCCCCCACACATTGTAAGGCCACTCCTCCTCTTATTGTAAGGTCATGGCCCCCACACATTGTAAGACCACTCCTCCTCTTATTGTAAGGTCACAGGCTTCACAAATTGTAAGGCCACTCCTCCTCTTATTGTAAGGTCACAGCCCCCACACATTGTAAGGCCACTCCTCCTCTTATTGTTAGGTCACGGCCCCCACACATTGTAAGGCCACTCCTCCTCTTATTGCTAGGTCACGGTCCCCACACATTGTAAGGGCACACCCCCTCTTATTGTAAGGTGATAGCCCCCACACATTGTAAGGCCACTCCTCCTCTTATTGTAAGGTCACAGCACCCACACATTGTAAGGCCACTCCTCCTCTTATTGTAAGGTCACAGCCCCCACACATTGTAAGGCCACTCCTCCTCTTATTGTAAGGTCATGACCCCACACATTGTAAGGCCACTCCTCCTCTTATTGTAAGGTCACAGCCCCCACATATTGTAAGGCCACTACTCCTCTTATTGCTAGGTCATGGCCCCCAAACATTGTAAGGGCACACCCCCTCTTATTGGAAGGTCACAGCCCCCACACATTTTAAGGGCACACCTCCTCTTGTTGAAAGGTCACAGCCAACACACATTGTAAGGCCACTCCTCCTCTTATTGTAAGGTCATGGCCCCCATACATTGTAAGGCCACTCATCCTCTTATTACCAGGTCACGGCCCCCACACATTGTAAGGGCACACCCCCTCTTATTGTAAGGTCACAGCCCCCACACATTGTAAGGCCACTCCTCCTCTTATTGTAAGGTCATGGCCCCCACACATTGTAAGGCCACTCCTCCTCTTATTGTAAGGTCATGGCCCCCACACATTGTAAGGCCACTCCTCCTCTTATTGTAAGGTCACAGCACCCACACATTGTAAGGCCACTCCTCCTCTTATTGTAAGGTCACAGCCCCCACACATTGTAAGGCCACTCCTCCTCTTATTGTAAGGTCATGGCCCCCATACATTGTAAGGGCACACCCCCTCTTATTGTTAAGTCACAGCCCCCACACATTGTAAGGCCACTCCTCCTCTTATTCTAAGGTCACAGCCTTCACACATTGTAAGGCCACTCCTCCTCTTATTCTAAGGTCACAGCCCCCACACATTGTAAGGCCACTCCTCCTCTTATTGTAAGGTCACAGGCTTCACAAATTGTAAGGCCACTTCTCCTCTTATTGCAAGGTCACAGACCCCACACATTGTAAGGCCACTCCTCCTCTTATTGTAAGGTCACAGGCTTCACAAATTGTAAGGCCACTTCTCCTCTTATTGTAAGGTCACAGCCCCCACACATTGTAAGGCCACTCCTCCTCTTATTCTAAGGTCACAGCCCCCACACATTGTAAGGCCACTCCTCCTCTTATTGTAAGGTCACAGGCTTCACAAATTGTAAGGCCACTTCTCCTCTTATTGTAAGGTCACAGCCCCCACACATTGTAAGGCCACTCCTCCTCTTATTGTAAGGTCACAGGCTTCACAAATTGTAAGGCCACTTCTCCTCTTATTGTAAGGTCACAGCCCCCACACATTGTAAGGCCACTCCTCCTCTTATTGCTAGGTCACGGTCCCCACACATTGTAAGGGCACACCCCCTCTTATTGTAAGGTGATAGCCCCCACACATTGTAAGGCCACTCCTCCTCTTATTGTAAGGTCACAGCACCCACACATTGTAAGGCCACTCCTCCTCTTATTGTAAGGTCACAGCCCCCACACATTGTAAGGCCACTCCTCCTCTTATTGTAAGGTCACAGCCCCCACACATTGTAAGGCCACTCCTCCTCTTATTGTAAGGTCTTGGCCCCCACACATTGTAAGGCCACTCCTCCTCTTATTTTAAGGTCACAGCCCCCACACATTATAAGGCCACTCCTCCTCTTATTGTATGGTCACAGCCCCCACACATTGTAAGGCCACTCCTCCTCTTCTTGCTAGGTCACGGTCCCCACACATTGCAAAGGCACACCCCCTCTTTTTGTAAGGTCACAGCCCCCACACATTGTAAGGCCACTCATCCTCTTATTGTAAAGTCTTGGCCCCCATACATTGTAAGGCCACTCTACCTCTTATTTTAAGGTCACAGCCCCCACACATTGTAAGGCCCCTCCTCCTCTTGTTAGGTCACAGCCCCCACCAATTGTAAGGCCACTCCTCCTCTTATTGGAAGGTCACAGCCCCCACACATTGTAAGGCCAATCTACCTCTTTTTGTAAGGTCACAGCCCCCACAAATTGTAAGGCCACTTCTCCTCTTATTGTAAGGTCATGGCCCCCATACATTGTAAGGGCACACCCCATCTTATTGTAAGGGCACACCCCCTCTTATTGTTAGGTCATGGTCCCCATACATTGTAAGGCCACTCCTCCTCAAATTGTAAGGACACCCCCCACAGCTTGAAAGGACACACCCCACAGCTTGTAAAGGCATGCCCCTTCTTATTGTTTTGACATGCCCCCACAGATTGCACATATTGTAAGTGCACGCCTACTCTAATTGTAAGGATACCCCCCCACAGCTTGTAAGGACACACTCCACAGCTTGTAAGGACACACTCCCACAGCTTGTAAGGACACACTCCCACAGCTTGTAAGGACACACTCCACAGCTTGTAAGGACAACCCCCCACAGCTTGTAAGGACACCCCCCCACAGCTTGTAAGGACACGCCCCCACATATTGTAAGGACACGCCCCCATTATATTGGGATCATTAATAATTGGACATTTAAGTAATGTAAGCAGTCCTGTGTTCCTTTATCTTCTTTTGCACATTGGAGCTTGTCCGGTGACTGTTGTCAGGTCAGATTCTCAGTCAGATATAACACGAGGGCCCGCGAGATAGATATCCTATGGATCAGATTTATTGTGTGACAGGACTTTTATTAATAGTTAATAGATATAGAGACATTTTATAGCGCATATATAGGTGCTGGTCTTCATCACTGTTATGTATCTACAGCTGGAGGTGACACCGGGTGCGCAGCACATAGCGCGGGCACGGGTCGGGCGCCTTCATTTACTTGATGCTTTTTTTTCTGACTCTTTTCCGAAGCAGTAATATTCTGTGCTTGACAGAACCAGATACAGGAGATCAAAGTTATTATTAGAGGGATATTTCCTTATTGTCGTCAGGGCGAGATTCTTTTCGCAGACGCACTTTTTGTTTTCTGAACAGTTCTCATTCATTAAGCCACTTTTGCTGATTTTCCAACAATTTTCATTTTGGATCCTGAAAAGCAAAGTAAAAAGTATAAAGTACAAGAAAGATGTTTTTGTCACAGTATCTCAGACTCTTCGTACATCATCGCACCATCATACGAGCCTCGTACCGACACTAACTGCCCCTCTTATTCTTACTAATTCCAGTAAAGGCGAATAATAAATTCAGATCCTCCGGTGACCATCAAACAACCGCTTGGTGATCCAAACCAATCCATGCCCTCACCGGTGATACATCCACTATGGCCGGAGGCGAGCGCAGCTTCATGGGACGGTCCTGCCTTATGTCCCCATGGCCTGTATTACTGATGTATGGGGGTAATTATTATAAGGACTATCATATTAGAGCGCTGTGGTTCTGCAATCATCTGGGAATGACCAGTTTCTCCTTCGTGTACTTGTATCCATCTCATCTTGTCGATATTCTTTCCTCTCTTGTGTCTCTTCTCTTCCAGTGGAGTTACATAAAACATCTGGGCCTCAGTACAAAACCTGCTCCTGACATTTCATCTGCCGGGGGCCAGTTCTTGTTATACTGGCGTTTTCTAATGAGGTGGCCCCAGCTCCCGGCTGTGAGGGCGACCACTCCAGCCACACACGCTATGCTGCTTTCTTCTTCTCCCTTCTTACGGCTTTTCTTTCTTATCTCTTTCTTCTCATAACCTTTCTCTTTTCTTTCTTTTCCTTTCCCCTTCCCTCCTCATCCCTTTTTCTCTCATTTCACCCTTTTCTGCTCTCCTGCGTACTGTCTCTTGTTTCTTCTCCCTCCTGTCTCATCTCAACTCTCTCATTTCTTCCCCCTCTTCTTCTCTCTTTGTCCTTTCTTCTCATCTCTTTTCTATGCTCTCCGCTCTCTGTCTCTTGTTACTTCTGTCTTTCATCGCATTTCATCTCTCATCGATCTGTCTATCTCCTCTCATTCTTTCTTCTTCTCTTCTTTCCACCTTTCTTCTATCCTCTTCCCTCCTTTCTCTTATCTCTCTTCTTACTTTCCTGTCCTTCTTTGTTTTTCCTCTCTTTTCCACTCCTCTTCAATATTACTCCCTCTCATATTTCATATTTCCCCTTTTCACTCCTCTTCCTCTTCTCTTTTCTTCTCTTCTATGGTTTTCTCTCCTTACTCGCCTTACTCTCTCTATGGTTTTCTCTCCTTACTCTCTCTATGGTTTTCTCTCCTTACTCTCGCTATGGTTTTCTCTCCTTACTCTCCTTACTCTCTCTATGGTTTTCTCTCCTTACTCTACTTACTCTCTCTATGGTTTTCTCTCCTTACTCTCTCTATGGTTTTCTCTCCTTACTCTCCTTACTCTCTCTATGGTTTTCTCTCCTTACTCTCTCTATGGTTTTCTCTCCTTACTCTCCTTACTCTCTCTATGGTTTTCTCTCCTTACTCTCCTTACTCTCTCTATGGTTTTCTCTCCTTACTCTCTCTATGGTTTTCTCTCCTTACTCTCCTTACTCTCTCTATGGTTTTCTCTCCTTACTCTCCTTACTCTCTCTATGCTTTTCTCTCCTTACTCTATGGTTTTCTCTCCTTACTCTCGCTATGGTTTTCTCTCCTTACTCTACTTACTCTCTCTATGGTTTTCTCTCCTTACTCTCTCTATGGTTTTCTCTCCTTACTCTCCTTACTCTCTCTATGGTTTTCTCTCCTTACTCTCTCTATGGTTTTCTCTCCTTACTCTCCTTACTCTCTCTATGGTTTTCTCTCCTTACTCTCCTTACTCTCTCTATGGTTTTCTCTCCTTACTCTATGGTTTTCTCTCCTTACTCTCTCTATGGTTTTCTCTCCTTACTCTCCTTATTCTCTCTATGGTTTTCTCTCCTTACTCTCTCTATGGTTTTCTCTCCTTACTCTCTCTATGGTTTTCTCTCCTTACTCTCCTTACTCTCTCTATGGTTTTCTCTCCTTACTCTCCTTACTCTCTCTATGGTTTTCTCTCCTTACTCTATGGTTTTCTCTCCTTATTCTCTCTATGGTTTTCTCTCCTTACTCTCCTTATTCTCTCTATGGTTTTCTCTCCTTACTCTCTCTATGGTTTTCTCTCCTTACTCTCTCTATGGTTTTCTCTCCTTACTCTCCTTATTCTCTCTATGGTTTTCTCTCCTTACTCTCTCTATGGTTTTCTCTCCTTACTCTCTCTATGGTTTTCTCTCCTTACTCTCCTTACTCTCTCTATGGTTTTCTCTCCTTACTCTCCTTATTCTCTCTATGGTTTTCTCTCCTTACTCTCTCTATGGTTTTCTCTCCTTACTCTCGCTATGGTTTTCTCTCCTTACTCTCTCTATGGTTTTCTCTCCTTACTCTCGCTATGGTTTTCTCTCCTTACTCTCTCTATGGTTTTCTCTCCTTACCCTCCTTACTCTCTCTATGGTTTTCTCTCCTTACTCTCCTTATTCTCTCTATGGTTTTCTCTCCTTACTCTCTCTATGGTTTTCTCTCCTTACTCTCGCTATGGTTTTCTCTCCTTACTCTCCTTACTCTCTCTATGGTTTTCTCTCCTTACTCTCCTTACTCTCTCTATGGTTTTCTCTCCTTACTCTCCTTACTCTCTCTATGGTTTTCTCTCCTTACTCTCCTTACTCTCTCTATGGTTTTCTCTCCTTACTCTATGGTTTTCTCTCCTTACTCTATGGTTTTCTCTCCTTACTCTCTCTATGGTTTTCTCTCCTTACTCTCCTTATTCTCTCTATGGTTTTCTCTCCTTACTCTCTCTATGGTTTTCTCTCCTTACTCTCTCTATGGTTTTCTCTCCTTACTCTCTCTATGGTTTTCTCTCCTTACTCTCCTTATTCTCTCTATGGTTTTCTCTCCTTACTCTCTCTATGGTTTTCTCTCCTTACTCTCTCTATGGTTTTCTCTCCTTACTCTCCTTACTCTCTCTATGGTTTTCTCTCCTTACTCTCCTTATTCTCTCTATGGTTTTCTCTCCTTACTCTCTCTATGGTTTTCTCTCCTTACTCTCCTTATTCTCTCTATGGTTTTCTCTCCTTACTCTCTCTATGGTTTTCTCTCCTTACTTTCCTTATTCTCCCTATGGTTTTCTCTCCTTACTCTCTCTATGGTTTTCTCTCCTTATTCTCTCTATGGTTTTCTCTCCTTACCCTCCTTACTCTCTCTATGGTTTTCTCTTCTTACTCTCCTTACTCTCTCTATGGTTTTCTCTCCTTACTCTCCTTACTCTCTCTATGGTTTTCTCTCCTTACTCTCCTTACTCTCTCTATGGTTTTCTCTCCTTACTCTCCTTATTCTCTCTATGGTTTTCTCTCCTTACTCTCTCTATGGTTTTCTCTCCTTACTCTCTCTATGGTTTTCTCTCCTTACTCTCTCTATGGTTTTCTCTCCTTACTCTCCTTACTCTCTCTATGGTTTTCTCTCCTTACTCTCCTTACTCTCTCTATGGTTTTCTCTCCTTACTCTATGGTTTTCTCTCCTTATTCTCTCTATGGTTTTCTCTCCTTACTCTCCTTATTCTCTCTATGGTTTTCTCTCCTTACTCTCTCTATGGTTTTCTCTCCTTACTCTCTCTATGGTTTTCTCTCCTTACTCTCCTTATTCTCTCTATGGTTTTCTCTCCTTACTCTCTCTATGGTTTTCTCTCCTTACTCTCTCTATGGTTTTCTCTCCTTACTCTCCTTACTCTCTCTATGGTTTTCTCTCCTTACTCTCCTTATTCTCTCTATGGTTTTCTCTCCTTACTCTCTCTATGGTTTTCTCTCCTTACTCTCGCTATGGTTTTCTCTCCTTACTCTCTCTATGGTTTTCTCTCCTTACTCTCGCTATGGTTTTCTCTCCTTACTCTCCTTACTCTCTCTATGGTTTTCTCTCCTTACTCTCTCTATGGTTTTCTCTCCTTACCCTCCTTACTCTCTCTATGGTTTTCTCTCCTTACTCTCCTTATTCTCTCTATGGTTTTCTCTCCTTACTCTCTCTATGGTTTTCTCTCCTTACTCTCGCTATGGTTTTCTCTCCTTACTCTCCTTACTCTCTCTATGGTTTTCTCTCCTTACTCTCCTTACTCTCTCTATGGTTTTCTCTCCTTACTCTCCTTACTCTCTCTATGGTTTTCTCTCCTTACTCTCCTTACTCTCTCTATGGTTTTCTCTCCTTACTCTATGGTTTTCTCTCCTTACTCTATGGTTTTCTCTCCTTACTCTCTCTATGGTTTTCTCTCCTTACTCTCCTTATTCTCTCTATGGTTTTCTCTCCTTACTCTCTCTATGGTTTTCTCTCCTTACTCTCTCTATGGTTTTCTCTCCTTACTCTCTCTATGGTTTTCTCTCCTTACTCTCCTTATTCTCTCTATGGTTTTCTCTCCTTACTCTCTCTATGGTTTTCTCTCCTTACTCTCTCTATGGTTTTCTCTCCTTACTCTCCTTACTCTCTCTATGGTTTTCTCTCCTTACTCTCCTTATTCTCTCTATGGTTTTCTCTCCTTACTCTCTCTATGGTTTTCTCTCCTTACTCTCCTTATTCTCTCTATGGTTTTCTCTCCTTACTCTCTCTATGGTTTTCTCTCCTTACTTTCCTTATTCTCCCTATGGTTTTCTCTCCTTACTCTCTCTATGGTTTTCTCTCCTTATTCTCTCTATGGTTTTCTCTCCTTACCCTCCTTACTCTCTCTATGGTTTTCTCTTCTTACTCTCCTTACTCTCTCTATGGTTTTCTCTCCTTACTCTCTCTATGGTTTTCTCTCCTTACTCTCCTTACTCTCTCTATGGTTTTCTCTCCTTACTCTCCTTATTCTCTCTATGGTTTTCTCTCCTTACTCTCTCTATGGTTTTCTCTCCTTACTCTCTCTATGGTTTTCTCTCCTTACTCTCTCTATGGTTTTCTCTCCTTACTCTCCTTATTCTCTCTATGGTTTTCTCTCCTTACTCTCTCTATGGTTTTCTCTCCTTACTCTCTCTATGGTTTTCTCTCCTTACCCTCCTTACTCTCTCTATGGTTTTCTCTCCTTACTCTCCTTACTATCTCTATGGTTTTCTCTCCTTACTCTCCTTACTCTCTCTATGGTTTTCTCTCCTTACTCTCCTTATTCTCTCTATGGTTTTCTCTCCTTACTCTCTCTATGGTTTTCTCTCCTTACTCTCCTTACTCTCTCTATGGTTTCTCTCCTTACTCTCCTTACTCTCTCTATGGTTTTCTCTCCTTACTCTCCTTACTCTCTCTATGGTTTTCTCTCCTTACTCTCCTTATTCTCTCTATGGTTTTCTCTCCTTACTCTCTCTATGGTTTTCTCTCCTTACTCTCCTTACTCTCTCTATGGTTTTCTCTCCTTACTCTCCTTACTCTCTCTATGGTTTTCTCTCCTTACTCTCCTTACTCTCTCTATGGTTTTCTCTCCTTACTCTCCTTATTCTCTCTATGGTTTTCTCTCCTTACTCTCTCTATGGTTTTCTCTCCTTACTCTCCTTACTCTCTCTATGGTTTCTCTCCTTACTCTCCTTACTCTCTCTATGGTTTTCTCTCCTTACTCTCCTTACTCTCTCTATGGTTTTCTCTCCTTACTCTCCTTATTCTCTCTATGGTTTTCTCTCCTTACTCTCTCTATGGTTTTCTCTCCTTACTCTCTCTATGGTTTTCTCTCCTTACCCTCCTTACTCTCTCTATGGTTTTCTCTCCTTACTCTCCTTACTATCTCTATGGTTTTCTCTCCTTACTCTCCTTACTCTCTCTATGGTTTTCTCTCCTTACTCTCCTTATTCTCTCTATGGTTTTCTCTCCTTACTCTCTCTATGGTTTTCTCTCCTTACTCTCCTTATTCTCTCTATGGTTTTCTCTCCTTACTCTCCTTACTCTCTCTATGGTTTTCTCTCCTTACTCTCCTTACTCTCTCTATGGTTTTCTCTCCTTACTCTCCTTATTCTCTCTATGGTTTTCTCTCCTTACTCTCTCTATGGTTTTCTCTCCTTACTCTCCTTATTCTCTCTATGGTTTTCTCTCCTTACTCTCTCTATGGTTTTCTCTCCTTACTTTCCTTATTCTCCCTATGGTTTTCTCTCCTTACTCTCTCTATGGTTTTCTCTCCTTATTCTCTCTATGGTTTTCTCTCCTTACCCTCCTTACTCTCTCTATGGTTTTCTCTTCTTACTCTCCTTACTCTCTCTATGGTTTTCTCTCCTTACTCTCCTTACTCTCTCTATGGTTTTCTCTCCTTACTCTCCTTACTCTCTCTATGGTTTTCTCTCCTTACTCTCCTTATTCTCTCTATGGTTTTCTCTCCTTACTCTCTCTATGGTTTTCTCTCCTTACTCTCTCTATGGTTTTCTCTCCTTACTCTCCTTATTCTCTCTATGGTTTTCTCTCCTTACTCTCTCTATGGTTTTCTCTCCTTACTCTCTCTATGGTTTTCTCTCCTTACCCTCCTTACTCTCTCTATGGTTTTCTCTCCTTACTCTCCTTACTATCTCTATGGTTTTCTCTCCTTACTCTCCTTACTCTCTCTATGGTTTTCTCTCCTTACTCTCCTTATTCTCTCTATGGTTTTCTCTCCTTACTCTCTCTATGGTTTTCTCTCCTTACTCTCCTTACTCTCTCTATGGTTTTCTCTCCTTACTCTCCTTATTCTCTCTATGGTTTTCTCTCCTTACTCTCGCTATGGTTTTCTCTCCTTACTCTCCTTACTCTCTCTATGGTTTTCTCTCTGCTGCTTTTAGTAGACTGACACAACATTACATTGCCTGACTTACCAGTACTGCTCCGGCCACTCCCAGATTCCGAATTTCGCTTTCCATCTAAATTCCTTCCCGACCCATAAGTCTTCTGTTGTATTTGACAGAAATTCCTGAAATCAATCATGAAATAAAAAGTGTCATTCCTTGTACCAGAGCCCCCCCCCCCCCCACACACACACACCACATTGATGGCTTCCTGGTGGACGTGTGGTGGTTCAGAGGCCAAGGGATGACCGATGTGATGGTAGAGAAGAGACATGGACCAGAAGTAAGACCCTCATCAGACCCCCTGAGCTTTACCTGAAGCGTCAGATCATTCCACGGGATGACAATAAGGTTAGCGCCTCTGCTTTTACAAAACTCGGCACATTGCATCCAACTTCTTACTACATCTGTGAGGAGGACACATTTACTTCCAACCAGAATCCAATCTTCTGAGCAAATATCTGCAAAGTATAGAAAGATGGACGTCATCACTCTACTGAGAAAATCCAGATATCAGACCCAGAGATGGGGAATTATCAATGTAAAAATATCTGTGGTCCCGAAACGTCATTGTAAGTTTTGTTTCATAATAATCAATAGTTCACATGGAAATAAGAAACTTTGTAATTATTATTATTATTTAATATTATTGCGCCATTAATTCCATGGTTAATTACATGTGAAAAGCAAACAACAAGTACAATAGAACTGGTACAGGAGGAGAGAGGACCCTGCCCACGAGGGCGCACAGTCTACAAGATTTATCTTATCCGAGAAATCTGCCACAGACATGGAAGGGAGGAGCTAAAGACAGACGCAGACATGGAAGGGAGGAGCTAGAGACAGAGGCAGACATAGAGGGGAGGAGCTAGAGACAGACACAGACATAGAGGGGGAGGAGCTAGAGACACACAGACATGGAGGGGAGGAGCTAGAGATAGACACAGACATAGAGGGGGAGGAGCTAGAGACAGACGCAGACATGGAGGGGAGGAGCTAGAGGCAGACACCAACAGAGGGGAGGAGCTAGGATCGACACAGACATGGAAGGGAGGAACTAGAGACAGACGCAGACATAGAGGGGAGGAGCTAGAGACAGACGCAGACATAGAGGGGAGGAGCTAGTATCAGACACAGACAAGGAGGGGAGGAGCTAGAGGCAGACATCAACAGAGGGGAGGAGCTAGAGACAGACACAGGCATAGAAGGGGAGGAGCTAGGATCAGACACAGGCATGGAGGGGAGGACCTAGAGATAGACACAGACATAGAGGGGAGGAGCTAGCATCAGACACAGACATGGAGGGGAGGAGCTAGAGACAGACACAGGCATAAAGGGGAGGAGCTAGGATCAGACACAGACATGGAAGGGAGGAGCTAGAGGCAGACACCAACAGAAGGGAGGAGCTAGAGACAGATGCAGGCATAGAAGGGGAGGAGCTAGGATCAGACACAGGCATGGAGGGGAGGACCTAGAGATAGACACAGACATAGAGGGGAGGAGCTAGAATCAGGCACATACATAAAAGGGGAGGAGATAGAGACAGACGCAGGCATAGAGGGGAGGAGCTAGGATCAGACACAGACATGGAGGGGAGGAGCTAGAGGCAGACACCAACAGAGGGGAGGAGCTAGAGACAGACGCAGACATGGAAGGGAGGAGCTAGAGACAGACGCAGACATAGAGGGGAGGAGCTAGAGACAGACACAGACATGGAGGGGAGGAGCTAGAGACAGATGCTGACATGGAAGGGAGGAGCTAGAGACAGACGCAGACATAGAGGGGAGGAGCTAGGATCAGACACAGACATGGAGGGGAGGAGCTAGAGACAGATGCTGACATGGAAGGGAGGAGCTAGAGACAGACGCAGACATAGAGGGGGAGGAGCTAGGATCAGACACAGACATGGAAGAGAGGAGCTAGAGACAGATGCAGACATAGACGGGAGGAGCTAGGAGCAGACACAGACATGGAGGGGAGGAGCTAGAGACAGACACCAACAGAGGGGAGGAGCTAGAGACAGATGCAGGCATAGAAGGGGAGGAGCTAGGATCAGACACAGGCATGGAGAGGAGGAGCTAGAGACATGCAGACATGGAAGGGAGGAGCTAGAGACAGACGCAGACATAGAGGGGAGGAGCTAGGATCAGACACAGACATGGAGGGGAGGAGCTAGAGACAGATGCTGACATGGAAGGGAGGAGCTAGAGACAGACGCAGACATAGAGGGGAGGAGCTAGGATCAGACACAGACATGGAGGGGAGGAGCTAGAGACAGATGCTGACATGGAAGGGAGGAGCTAGAGACAGACGCAGACATAGAGGGGGAGGAGCTAGGATCAGACACAGACATGGAAGAGAGGAGCTAGAGACAGATGCAGACATAGACGGGAGGAGCTAGGAGCAGACACAGACATGGAGGGGAGGAGCTAGAGACAGACACCAACAGAGGGGAGGAGCTAGAGACAGATGCAGGCATAGAAGGGGAGGAGCTAGGATCAGACACAGGCATGGAGAGGAGGAGCTAGAGACATGCAGACATGGAAGGGAGGAGCTAGAGACAGACGCAGACATAGAGGGGAGGAGCTAGGATCAGACATAGACATGGAGGGGAGGAGATAGAGGCAGACACCATCTGAGGGGAGGAGCTAGAGACAGACGCAGGAATAGAGGGGAGGAGCTAGAGGCAGACGCAGGCATATAAGGGTAGGAGCTAGGATCAGACACAGACATAGAGGGGGAAGAGCTAGAGGCAGATATCAACAGAGGGGAGGAGCTAGAATCAGGCACAAACATAAAAGGGGAGGAGACAGAGGCAGACACCAACAGAGGGGAGGAGCTAGAGTCAGGCACAAACATAAAAGGGGAGGAGATAGAGGCAGACACCAACAGAGGGGAGGAGCTAGAGTCAGGCACAAACATAAAAGGGGAGGAGATAGAGGCAGACACAGACATTCTCCTGAGACCACAATTACAGTTCTCCATAGAGCGTTATAAGCACTAGCTGTCATCTATCATAGTAACAGGAAAGTCTGGGTTCACTGAGACACATTTTATCCATAAATTGAGAATTTTGAGAATGAATGAAGAGTCCAGGGACAGAAAGAAGTGAATTTCTCTGATCAGAAATAATAACGTTTCCTTTTTTTCATGTGTACTATTGATTTATGAAAAAAAAAATTAAAACAACGATTACTCTTTAATAGATTTGGATCCCACTATGGCGGTCGCTGGGACTTGGAAGTGACGTCTATATTCTCATCACAGTCTTCGCTAACAATCCCATGTTCCTATTGGGATCCATGAGTCTTACCGCAGCAGATGAAGGTATAATATCTGTTTTTGCTCCAGGTCTTTTTCCAGCAGCTTTTATTTGTCTTGATATTTACAAGAGATTTATGAAAAAAGCCCAACTCAGCCGCCAATTCTACAATCAGGAGTCTTCAAAGTCTCTGAACTAGCCCAATCTAATGAGGTCCCGGGGGCTTTTCTACGGAGTGTGAGAGTGTGAACTGTGATAGCAGCAGGATAGCATTAGGACCCTGTGGCTTTTTCCTGGCTGAGCTCAGAGCAGGGGCAGAGCAGGAAACCCTGTGTGTTCTGAGAGTGTCTGCTGTGTGAGAGGCGAGACAGGAAGTCTATGAGAACTGAGCTGCAACAAGACTCTCTCTCTACAAGCTCTCCTGGGAGGGTTGATAACCCCTGGCTCTGGTGAAGCTGTGTCCCTGCTTAAGAACAAGTGCTGAGCTGGGGAAAGCTGTGTGGCTCTTTGGAGTTTTGTGGAAGTCCATGCTGAGTGGACTAGAGACTTTGTTCTGAAGGAGCCAAGTGTCGAGTGAGAAGGAAAGAGACTGAGGAATCCATTTCTGTGACGGAGCACATGGTCGGTGGTCTGGAAAACAGTGAGTGACTGCGAGAGGAGAGAAGGGGTCCGGTGCCATTCATATTGAGAGGATACTGACAAGCCTGGTGAAGAGTTCTTCCCAGACCTTAACCTGAGGCTACAGGACTTAAGTCCCCGGCGTGTGGGCTCGGCATCGGCCGACAAGACAAGGAACCTTTGTTGATTTTGTGAACGTTGCTTTTTATTTGGCGCCAAGTTTTCTGGGACTAGCTGCAGCCACCGTGATTCACAGGCCTGTGATAGACCACATCTGAGGTTAACAGTACCGTAACTTTAAGATACCCGGGTATCCCTATACTAGGGATATAAGAGCAATTGGTCTAGTGTCATGCATTGTTATTGTTAATAGTGGTGGGATTGTACTCAGTGTGCCATCTCAGGGGGTCCCTATAGACCACCCTCACTAGACAGACACTGTGGTTAGGTAAAATTGTTCCAGATCTCTAGAATAATTCACATAAACTGGAAACCTTGAGATTGGCACATTGATTTCAGCTCTTGCTGATTGTGTGTAGTTAGTAGAGACAATGTCCCAGGTAGAACCTGAGACTGATTCATGCAATACTGAATTTTAGTCTAATCCCTGTTTTAGTAAAGAAAGTGTTTATTTCTCTATCTCAGTTTGTGACTCGATCTCTCTCAGACCTCCGGTCATTACACGGAGTATTACCAGACTTTGAACCCATCCATTCATCATTCTTAGCCAAGGTGTTTAATGTGGCTGCCGCAAATGATAGGATCCTAATGTTCCAAGTGACTATGTTCACAATTCCAAAACCAGAAACATCCCACCTCTCTGTCGCATGTAGGCCTGGTTATCTCCAAGCACATAATCATGGACTAAGTCTTAGGCCTGGCTCACATCACGTCTGTCTTCATGATACAAATGTATCCCTAATGGAACCATTGACTTCAGTGAGGCAAAGTCCAGAATCTGAACCTGTGGACTTTACTTGCCCTCTTCTCTGGAGCAATCCATCTTTTTAGCTGTACATTATAACGCAGAGTCTTGTAAGAGTTGTAGTTATCCAACAGCTGGAGAGCCACAGTTTGGAGATAAGCTAAGCAGGTTAAAAGCTCATATATGACTTGTGACAATCAGATTTTCCAGTGTGATGGATTTTTTGAGGTCCTCTGGTGAGGTGGGGTTTTTGGAAATGCTCCAGTGTGCAGGAAGTTTGGGGGCTACTTTTGGGTGGTGCAGTTTTGTGAAAGGCTCTGATGTTGGGGAGTTTTTGGTGCTACTCCTGTGAAGAAGAGTTTTGGAAGACACTCTGGTGTGTAGTTTGTGGAGACTCTCTGGTGTAGTGGAGTTTTTGGATTTGTTTATGATGCCCCATCATCTGCCATATCATCAGGTACAACTTAACTATAGAGTTGGTATCTCGCTCAGGATCAGACCGACCTGTCGGGTTATAAGGGAAATCCCTGGTGGGCCCTAGCTGTGGACGAGAGAAAAAGAGGGGGAAGAGAATAAAACAACCTGCAGTTTATAGGTGCCGGGGCCCTTTAAAAGTGCATGCAGAGTATAGGCAGAGGTGTGTGCACGCAGCATTCATTACCTGAACCTACGCGTCGCACGTCACGATGAACGCTGGCGACTGTGCATCTGATGTCGCCGGCGTATGACGTCACTGTCGTGCATCACTTGCGATGGGTGGATTCAGTCATCCGCTGGCCTCTGCTAGGTCGGCGGCCATTTTAACACGAGCACACCGATTCTGTATGAGTAGGACGCCACACAGCGCTGGGAGTACAGGCAGACAACAGGATTTTTTTTTTTCTTCTATGGATGTGTGGCGCCCCTGAGGGTTCAGTCGCCACAAAGGTACTGCATCTCTCCCAGAGGTGTGGTATCCCACTCTCAGGTAAGGCAGGAGTACTGCCCGGGACCCAACCACTTACATACATTACACTTCACTTCAGAGGGCAGGGTGAGAATGCTCCTAAGGGAGAGCACAGTCCTTTGGTCCCTAGCTGGAGGGTGGAACTATGTAGTGGGTGTGGGTGGAGGAAGAAGTTAGGGGAGCACTTCAGGAGTAGTATAAAAAAGGATGAAGTGGGAACAGGAGCTCCGCAGGAGCTCTGCTCAGGATGAGCGGGCCTGAGCCAGAGAGGCCCAGGAGGTGAGACTGACTGAAGAGAGGAGAAGAGCAGGAAGGAAGGCTCCAGAAGGAAAGAGGGGATCCTAGGGGTACGGGAAGTGCTGGAGGCCACCTGTACGCCTGAATCTACCAGGACATGGAGAGATCAAGCCGCAGAGGGGACCGGCCCCTAACTAGTGGGAACTGCAATATTCAGCTAGAAACCGGAGGCTTCTACATTTCCAGGGTGTAGTTGCCACAGCCGCAATTAATCGCCAAAAAGGTAGCCACACAGGATCCAAGGAACTCCAGGTTGCCCGCCAAGATCTGAGATTACCGGATTGGGACACTGTTTGCGAGGCGCAGGGCAGGAGGGTGAGAGCCAGCGCAGGAAGACGACTGAGAAAGGCACAAAGAAAGGGGTCCCGTTAAGTGCTCTTTAATTACCTGAGGGATTACTGAACCCCTCCCGTGGTGAATGCAGGACGACGTGGGTGGTTATAATCTGCAGTTGTAACCAGGAGCAACGTGATAATCATGAGTAAACCCTGAAGACTGCACCCCACTGTCTCTGTGAATTATTGCTGCGCCATCATCACCTGCAACACACTGCACAGCAACATCTACCTCATCTATAATCACCACAGCAACGCCCTGGAGCTTAGCTCTACCTGTGGAGAGCTGAACCAACTTTGCTGCATTACCAACAGCTCCAGAGGACCAGCTCTTTGCTCCATATGGCCGCATACCACAGATGGCGTCACAAAAACTATAAAATCCCCTTTGATTGACTGCCCTGGGTCACGGACCGGGTCACCGCCACTGTGACATCTCCCCTAGCAATGACTGGCCCGGCCGCCGAGTACCCCACGGCCCAGGGGGCGCGTCACTTTTGGCATCACGAACAGGATATGAACCCACCTGTTATCACTGAGCATTGTGCGCCTAGAGACTGTGTTGTATACTGAATGTGGCACCCACCCCACAAGAACGGGCGCCCTTATGTGCGTTATCAAGGACTACAAGGAACCTCCCATCGTGGGCTGGGTCCCAGCCCGCCCCATGCGCCTGTGGCCATATACCTAGACCTGTCCATCAGTCTGGGGAGGCTGTCCCCAGGTGTGGCCGACAGCAAGCAGCCATGGGACCACACCAGAAAGGGGAGAGGAGAGAAGAAACCTTGGAGACAGGGCGGAGTCTCCAGCAGAGCAGCCAGACCGCACCCGGCAGGCAAGATGGATGGAGATCAGCCTCAGAGTCTGGGCCATGGCCTGCAGCCAAGTGCATCACTCTTCACCCTGGAGGGGATATTAATGAAGCTGTCCCTGGAGGATACGGGGTTCCTCCGAGATGAGGTGCAAGAACTGGGCAGGAGAATGGAGGAGGCCTAGCGAGCTGCTGTCACCATCTGGAGAGCTGAGCAACTAGAGAAGATGCTGACCCGGCAGCAGTCGGCGCTGCATGTGACCGGCAGCGCCCCAGCCCCGGCGGAGCTGCCCCTGGACCAGGAGGTGTCAGGCCGAGCTGAAGCAATCGCGGGAGCAGGTAGGAGCGATATCACTGTCCCGGACGCGGCTGGCGCTGCTCCGTTCTTGGTCCTCATGGTGGAACCTCCATCCCCGGGCGCTCACGCCACAGATTTGCTCCTGGGCCCGGTAGCGGAACCTTCTATCCTGGGCGCTGGTGATGCAGACCTGCTCCTAGGCCCCCTGCTAGAGCCACCTGCCCCTACACCCGAATGGGTGTACGGCCACGCGGTATGGTATTGGTCCGCGGAGGTTGAAGATCAGAGCCTCCCTTTACTGCCCACTCCTGTGCCCTCAGTCGCCCATAGGGAAGAGGGATACCAATTCCATTGGCATAACCCGGCGGGTGTCCTGATTAGTTTTCCTCGGGAGACCCAAAAGGAGGCCACACGCCGAGAGGAGCATTGCCGGTGGGAACTCCTTCAGCAGAAGAAGGAGCGGCGCACCCGGCTGGTGCGCTGGGAGAGAATGGATGCCCGCAACATGGAGGAAAAGACCCGGGCCTGCAAAGCCAAGCCGGCCACGCCTTACCCACGGGTAGAAGGGGTCGTCATCAAGTTTGACCTGGATGGAGGATGGGGCTTCATCCGGGAATCACAACTTGGCACAGATCTCTTTGTGAATTGGAAGGACGTGGAGCCCCACCTCCAGCAAGGACATCCTGACAGAGATCTGTACCCTGGTGACCGAGTCACCTATACCCGGCACAAAGGAGAGCGGGGCTGGTATGCCCTCCATGTACACAGAGTAGTGGAGGAGGAGGAGGACATGCCCCTGCAGTTCAAGGCTGACAACCCGGCTGGGCCAGCCTACAGAGAACAGGGGTGTCCCAGGAGGGAGAACCACTATTGAGCTATTCATTTAAAGAAACTGTACTGTAAATAGTTACCCGGAAGGGTAAAGCAGGGATGCTGCATGTTTAAAATAGCTTATGAGTGTTTACTTAACTACCCGGTAAGGGTACCAGAACTAACAGGCTGAGGACTGTGAGCAGCCAAAAACTTTCAACTGTACATAGTTTGCACTTCTTAAGGTGCTTCTTATTGGTTTTATATTTAAAAGACCACTGAACAAAAACCCGTTTGACGTGGCCGAAAGCATGGTCCAACAGCTGGATCACCTATGCCCGGCAGCTGTGACGCCCTGCGGCCGCAGGCTGTCACAGAACTCCTTGGTGTTGCACAAATGGATTCTCCCCAGTGGCCTCAATACATGCAGACACCTCCGCCCAAGTCCACTAGATGGAGCCCTGTCAGGTATATATATACTGGGGTGTGGAGTTCAGGAAGTCAGTCAGTGGGAAGCAGTGAGTGTGACACGATGCTGCAGCTCCAGACAAGCTGAAGTCTGTGTGGCTGAAAGCCAGGCTAGGCCCAAGCTACGGGCTAGTCTGGCCATTGAGGAGGATTTCATATCCCTCAGTCCACCCGTGAATACCGCACATTCAGAGGACTAGGTACCACGAAGGCCCCAGCATCCAGGGATCGTGGTAACCAGTGGGAAAGCCCTCGCCGCCAAGCATACGGGTGAGAGAAACATCAAGGAAGCTAGACCCTGTTCCAGGCAGGTCAGAAGCTCCAGGGAGAGAGACAAGAGGATACAGGCAAGGAGGCCTTACACCCGCTCACTGGGGAGCAAGTCCAGAAGTGCACACCACCTACAAGTACCCCGGATCGTACCTGACTACCATCATCAGTAAAGGTACTGAAACTAGCCCCGGTGTGTGTGTCTGTTCTTCCTCTGACCCAGCTGGGTACCCTCTCTCCTGCATTCCTTCAAACCATCCCTGCCCCGGGGGCCCGCTCCACCTGTGGGGAGCAGAAACATCTCAGCTGCCATCCCAACACCCCCGGAGGTCTGAAGCAGCGCTGGTAATCATTACCAGGTACCACAGGTGGCGTCACAAACTATTTACTTTATTTTTATTTCTATCCAAGTTTCAATCCCCTTTTTCAAGAGTGACCCCAGGGTACGGGCCCGGGAGCCGACCACCGCGACATCCCCATACCAGGCAAAAGCCCAGGTACCGAGTCGTCCCCATCCCCTGGGCACATCACAGCCACGCCCAGGGCCTTCGTTCAGGGTTTACGGACGGGTCCCTCATGTTTATCAGATTGCACCTTGTTCAGTGAAATGGACACCCGGCTATAGATTGCACTGTAGTTTATTGAAAATGCTTTATATGAAAAAATGTTTTATTAATGTGAAGAGAATTTTATTGAAGAAAGTTTCATAATGTTTTATAAGCTGATATAGTAACATGTAACGTTCAAGAAAATGTGCCTCCCATAAAGGGAAGCAACAGTTGTGTGAAAATTCTTCTATGTGAATGCATTCTAAAAATTTGCATGTCTTTAAAATAGGAGGAGCGGGCCTGAGCGAGAGAGGCCCAGGAGGTGAGACTGACTGAAGAGAGAAGAGGAGCAGGAAGAAAGGCTCCAAGAAGGAAAGAGGGGATCCTAGGGGTACGGGAAGTGCTGGAGGCCACCCGTATGCACGAATCTACCAGGACGTGGAGGGATCAAGCCGCAGAGGGGACCGGCCCCTAACTAGTGAGAATTGCAATATTCAGCTAGAAACCGGAGGCTTCTACATTTCCAGGGTGTAGTTGCCACAACCACAATTAATCGCCAAAAAGGTAGCCACACAGGATCCAGGGAACTCCAGGTTGCCCGCCAAGATCTGAGGTTACCAGCTTGGGACACTGTTTGCGAGGCGCAGGGCAGGAGGGTGAGAGCCAGTGCAGGAAGACGACTGAGAAAGGCACACAGAAAGGGGTCCCGTTAAGTGCTCGTGAATTACCTGAATGACACAAAGCTAGGAGGGATAGCTAATAGTGTTGAGCGAGCACTAAAATGCTCGGGTGCTCGAAGCTCGGGCCGAGCTCACTGTGATACTCGGGTGCTCGACCCGAGCAACGAGCCCAATGTTAGACTATGGGAGACCCGAGCATTTTTGCGGCGGCACCCCCGGCAGTCTGTAGAAAGCCTAAAAAGGGCCCGAAACGATAGTGACAGTGCTCAAAAGACATGGGGACAGCATGGGGATCGCCCCAGGAAGCATTTCTGACCCCCAGGTCACTGCTGTCAACAACGTGGTCAGAGGTATTAAGCCACTTTTACAGGCTCACAATAAAACGTTCAAAAATGAAAGTGAAAGTGCTTTCCTGTGAAATATGTTAACCCCTTAACGACCATGGGTCTTTCTGTTTTTGTGTTTTCCTTTTTTGCTCCCCTTCTTCCCAGAGCCAGAACTTTTTTAATTTTCGTTCAATATGGCCATGTGAGGGCTTATTTTTTGCGGGACGAGTTGTACTTTTAAACACCATCACTGGTTTTACCATATCGTGTGCTGAAAAATGGGAAAAAAATTCCAAGTGCAGTGAAACTGCAAAAAAATGCAATTCCACAGTTGTTTTTTGGGTCCTTTTTTTACCACGTTCACAGATTGCTAAAACTGACCTGCCATCATTATTTTCCAGGTCGTTACGAGTTCATAGACACCAAACATGTATAGGTTCTTTTTTATTTAAGTGGTGAAAAAAAAATCCAAAGCTTGCTAAAAAAAAAAAAAATTACGCCATTTTCTGAGACCCTTAGCTTCTCCATTTTTCGGGATCTGGGGCCAGGTGAGGGCTTATTTTTTGCGTGCCGGGCTGACGTTTTTATTGATACCATTTTGGGGTAGATCCGATGTTTTGATCGCCCGTTATTGCATTTTATTGCAAAGTTGTAGCGACCAAAAAAACTTAATTCTGCCGTTTACTGATTGTATTAATTCTTCTTTTATATTGATAGATCGGGCGATTCTGAACGCGGCGATACCAAATATGTGTATGTGGTTTTTTTTTTTATATATATATATTTTATTTTGAATGGGGCGAAAGGGGGGTGACTTAAACTTTTATATATTTTTTATTTTTTTAAAAACTTTTTTTTTACACTTTCTGCTTGCTTCTATAGTCTCCAGAGGAGACTAGAAGCAGCAGTTGTCTGATTGCTTCTACTGCATACAAGCGATGAGCAGATCGCTTGTATGCAGGAGAAATGCTCACTTGCTATGAGCGCTGACCACCAGGTGGCGCTCATAGCAATTGAGACATGACAACCACAGGCGTCTGCTGCAGACCCTGAGTTGTCATGCCCACCCATTGGTGACCCGCGATCACGTGACGGGGTCACTGATGGGCGGGGCTTAGGACTCCCGGAAGCGCGAGTTAAATGCCACAGTCAGAGATTTAACATGTTAACAGCTGCGGGTGGATTGCGATTCCCATAATCAGCTGACATGTGCTCGCTTCAGTGCGGGCTCACCGCCGGAGCCGCCGCTGAACCGGCCTTCCCGAACTGGTGCGTACTATTACTGACCAGGTCGGAAAGGGGTTAAGGAACATCCTTTCCAGGGTAAAGACTTGTGTATAAGGTAAAATAAATAACCAAAAACAAAAATACTCCTCCACACCTTGGGCTATGTTCACAAGTAGCATTTTTTATGCGTTTTTGCACGTTTGTATTGCTTTCAACCGTGACAAATGCATTCACCGGGAAATGTCATTTTAACATTTTACAACCTTATCTGGCCATGTGCTGTGTGACACATGCATACAGTGCTAAAAAGACATGGGAACAGCATGGGGAAGACCCCTGGAAGCATCTCTGACACCCAGGTCACTGCCTAAAAGTGTGCCCATCAGAAGTGATCCTTGCCGCATCAGAAGATGCAGACTTGCAACTATCCCCGTGCAAGTCCTTGTCCCAGGGCAGTGTTCAATTGTACCTCCCCCATTCCTTGCAATACAAGCGCAAGTATGCAGCCTGCCACCCACCCACCCCCAGGCTGCAATACCATACTGCTAGCTTGCTTGCACTTGAAATTGGGCCTTTTAGGCATGTGGAGGTGGAATCTGGCCACCACGTCATGGCTGCGTCGGTAGCCTGGTATTCATACTCAGTCCCCAGCCGCCCGGCGGCCGTGTGTCCACGCTTGGTCCCCAGCCGCCAGGGGGCGGCCGGGTGTCCATACTCAGTCCCCAGCCGACCCGCGGCCGGGTGCCCACACACAGTCCCCAGCCGCGTGGGGGTGGCCGGGTGTCCATAAACGGTCCCCAGCCGCCCCTATTTGTCCCGATGCGCCTTATACACAAGCGCGCATACCAAAACATTACCTGTGCCCTCCCCAGTGCATTTAGTGGGAAGGACAGCCTAACCACAAACACGTGGACAAGTGAATGTGGCCAGGAATGGTCCATCTCACTGATTCCTTCACACTGGGTTAATATTGTGGAAGCCGGGACACAGTTGGACACTGGGATGCAACACGTCCTCCAGACATAGAGGATTGCGGGTCCTGGGTCAATCAGGCTTCAACACAAAGTTCAGAAGGTAGACAGCAGCAGTGGTCGGCCTCCTACACAACGAGTAAATTATTCATGATCATGAGGCCATCCACCTCCTTAGCTTTCTGTTCCTTGGAATGCAAGCGCATGTATGTAGTAGCAGCTAGGCCTGAGGTGGTCAGCGTTTTGGCGCATATTCTACCTCCTTCGAGGATTGCTGGATGTTTTCCTGCTACTATCCCAGTTCTATGACTCCCGTTAAAACAAAGCTTCACGTGATGAATGATGGATGAGGTGGTGGCAAAGGAGAAAGAGCATGAGGAACAGGGACCATTCACATCAATATCAGGCCAGCCAACCACACATGTCTTGTAGGATATGTTTCTGTACCAAAAGGAGCGGTTCAGCTACACAGTTATAAGGCATACAGTGAATGCAATGCCTACCAAAAATTTCGAGGCACTCCAATGCCCCTTGGAAGTGACATGGAGGTCAGAGGGCCTTAACTAAACCGTTTTTTCCATTTATAGCAACTGGGTCTCCTGTACACTGTTGGCCTAAGCAGGGAATGGAAGGCTTTCCAAAAATTATTAGGCACTGCAATGCCCCTTGAAACAGACGTGGATTACATCGTATTAAAAACCTTCTACCCATTATTGGGGAGTGGGTCTCCCTTAGTGTTTGCCTATGCATTGAAAAGCAAAAGCTGACAAAAATTAGGAGGAAATGCAATGCCCGTTGCAAGAGTCATGGAGGTTAGAGGTAATTAAAAACAACATGTCAATGCCCCTTGGAAGAGCTGTGGAGTTCAGAGTGGTTTAACAAGACGGTTTTAATGCCCCTTAGAAGAGACGTGGAGTTCAGAGTGGTTTAACAAGACAGTTTTAATGCCCCTTGGAAGAGATGTGGAGGTCACAGTAGCTTAACAAGATGGTTTTAATGCCCCTTGGAAGAGACGTGGAGTTCAGAGTGGTTTAACAAGACAGTTTTAATGCACCTTGGAAGAGTGGTGGAGGTTACAGTGGAATAAAAAGACAATATCAATGCCCCGTGGAAGAGACGTGGAGGTCACAGTAGCTTAACAAGATGGTTTTAATGCCCCTTGGAAGAGTAGTGGAGGTCGCAGTGCAATAAAAAGACAATATCAATGCCCCTTGGAAGAGTGGTGGAGGTTACAGTGGAATAAAAAGACAATATCAACGCCCTGTGGAAGAGACTTGGAGGTCACAGTAGCTTAACAAGACGCTTTTAATGCCCCTTGGAAGAGTGGTGGAGGTCGCAGTGGAATAAAAAGACAATATTAACGACCCTTGGAAGAGACGTGGAGATCACAGTAGCTTAACAAGACAATTTTAATGCCCCTTACAAGAGCCATGCAGTACAGCATATTATAAACATTATTCCCATTATTGGGGAGTGGGTCTCCCATAGTCTTTGCCTATGCCTTCCACGCAAAAGCTGCCAAAAATTAGGAAGGGGGAACTTGCAATGTCCCTTACAAGAGCCATGCAGTACAGCATATTAAAAACATTATTCCCATTATTGGGGAGTTGGTCTCCCATAGTCTTTGCCTATGCCTTCCAAGCAAAAGCTGCCAAAAATTAGGACAGAGGAACTTGCAATGCTGGCAACATGGACCACGGACACCCTGGTGGTATAGTGGTCGTGGAGGCTGAGGATAAGGAGAAGAAGATTAAACAGCCGAAACGAGGAAGCGTATACCCATGTGTGGGTGTGAAGCGGTGCATGTGAATACACCTCCCGAAATAACACAGTGGATTTGACTTTATGTTACTCTGCTTTCATTTGGTGGTGATGAGAAGTCTGGACCAATCCAGCCCTTGTTCATTTTGATAAGGCTCAGCTTGTCAGCATTGTCAGTTGACAGGCGAGTGCGCTTATCAGTTATAATTCCCCCAGCGGCACTAAAAACACGCTCCGATAACACGCTAGCGGCAGGGCAGGCCAGGACCTCCAAGGCATACAGAGTGAGTTCATTCCAAGTGTCCAGCTTGGATACCCAATAATTAAAAGGCACAGAGGAATCACGGAGGACACTAGTACTCCCTCACCATCTTTTGAAACTTTCCACTCCTTGTGAGAGTACCCTGCGCCTCAGGGCCTGTAAGCTGGGCAGGTCTCAGAAAACTGTCCTAGAACATTGACAGTGTTCCCCTGCCTCTGCTGGATTGGAGTTGCGTCTCTCTCGCCTGTATGCCTTAGTTGGGCAACGAACTGTGACCTCTGCCGCTACCATGTTCAGATGGGAATTTTTTTAATAGTTCTGCAGCAAGGGCCTTCTGGTACTGCCCCATTTTTGTAGACCTCTCCAACTCAGGAATAAGAGAGTGAAAGTTCTCCTTGTAGAGGGGGTCTAAAAGTGTCATCAACCAGTAATGACTGTCACCCAACATTTTGACAATGCGAGGGTCACGGTTAAGGCAGCGTAACATAAAGTCAGCCATGGGTGCCAGACTGGTAACGGGCAAGACTTCCGTGTCCTCACCAAGATGACGACTGATAGTGTTGAGCGATCACTAAAATGCTCGGGTGCTCGAAGCTCGGGCCGAGCTTACCGTGATACTCGGGTGCTCGACCTGAGCAACGAGCCCAATGTTAGTCTATGAGAGACCCGAGCATTTTTGCGGCAGCACCCCCGGCAGTCTGTAGAAAGCCTAAAAAGTGCCCAAAACGATAGTGACAGTGCTCAAAAGACATGGGGGCAGCATGGGGATCGCCCCTGGAAGCATTTCTGACCCCCAGGTCACTGCTGTCAACAACGTGGTCAGAGGTATTAAGCCACTTTTGCGGGCTCACAATAAAACGTTCAAAAACGAAACTGAAACGGTTTTCCTGTGAAATATGTTAAGGAATTTCCTTTCCAGGGTAAAAACTTGTGTATAAGGTAAAATAAATAACCAAAAACAAAAATACTCCTCCACACCTTGGGCTATGTTCACAAGTAGCATTTTTCATGCGTTTTTGCACTTTTGTATTGCTTTCAACCGTGACAAATGCGTTCACCGGGAAATGTCATTTTAACATTTTACAACCTTATCTGGCCATGTGCTGTGTGACACATGCATACAGTGCTGAAAAGACAAGGGATTAGCATGGGGAAGACCCCTGGAAGCATCTCTGACCCCCAGGTCACTGTCCAAAAGTGTGCCCATCAGAAGTGATCCTTGCCGCATCAGAAGATGCAGACTTGCAACTATCCACGTGCAAGTCCTTGTCCCAGGGCAGTGTTCAATTGTACCTCCCCCATTCCTTGCAATGCAAGCGAAAATATGCAGCCAACCACCCACCCACCCGCAGGCTGCAATACCATACTGCTAGCTTTCACTTGAAATGGGGCCTTTTAGTTTGGAGGAGGCCGAAGCTGGCCACTACCTCATGGCCGCTTCGGCAGCGAGGTATCCATACTCTGTCCCCAGCCGCCCGGCGGCCGGGTGTCCACGCTCGGTCCCCGGCCGCCAGGTGGCGGCCGGGTATCCATACTCGGTCCCCAGCCGCCCTGATTTCTCCTGTCACCTTCCCCCACACTTTTCTTAGCCTGGCCTGCTTTAGGGCAGCATTGGACGAGCCCACCAGAGAACCAGACTCCTCCGGTGGGCCCTGGCTTCTCCATCAGGGGAGTTGAGAGTGCCTAGGTGAGGAGCATGATGATGATGATAGAAGTTAGCATCTGCTTTGTTTTCTTGGAATGCAAACGCATGTATGTAGTAGCGGCTAGGCCTGAGGTGGTCCGCGTTTTGGCGCATATCCTACCTCCTTCAAGGATTGCTGGATGTTTTCCTGCTACTATCCCAGTTCTATGACTCCCGTTAAAACAAAGCTTCAGGTGATAAATGATGGATGAGGTGGTGGCAAAGGAGAAAGAGCAGGAGGATCAGGGACCATTCACATCAATATCAGGCCAGTCAACCAGATAGGTCTTGTAGGATATGTTTCTGTAACAAAAGGAGCGGTTCGGCTACACAGTTATAGGGCATACAGTGAGTGCAATGCCTACCAAAAATTTCAAGCCACTCCAATGCCCCTTGGAAATGACATGGAGGTCAGAGGGCGTTAACTAAACCTTTTTTTCGATTTATAACAACTGGATCTCCCGTGCACTGTTGGCCTAAGCAGTGAATGGAAGGCTTTCCAAAAATTATGAGGAACTGCAATGCCCCTTACAAGAGCCATGTGTGGCACCCCAGGAATCTGGTCACCACAGTAATAGAGATATTACGTCGGAGAGCAAGTGGGAGGTTTCCTGGTCAGGATCCCTTAAACATGCAACATCCTCCTGCCCCAGTCCTGGGAGGGGAGAATTCTGCCCTTATAAACTGGATCTGGGGCGGGGTTGAGTGAGTCAGAGAACAGTCAGAGTCAGAGTGAGAGCAAGGGAAAGTAACAGCAAGGAGCTCTGTAGGAGCTAGAAGCTAAAGACCAGGGGCTGGAAGCTGAGCAGAGCTCGCCCTGGCAGAAGACAGTAGGAACCGGACACAGGAGTCCGAAGCTGTGAGGACTTATATATCCAGCAGCAGAAACCAGCCGGCAGGGGATTTCAGGTCCTCTGGCCATAGAAGCCCGGAGGCTCAGTCACAAGCAAGGGACCAGCACCGCCATCGTGGAGCGGAGGCTAACAGAAGGCCCCAAGTCACCAGCCATACGGGTGAGCACTACACGGTACACTCAGGGATGTGGGCTACTTCTACCCGCTTACAGCAAGGTAGCCAGGTAGAGTGCAGACAGACGGGGAGGCCTACAACTCCACCTGGCCAGGGGAACTCCTGCTTTCTCACAGACTGACCAGGCCTCTTATGCTAGCCAGTACTCCCGGGAGGGTCTACCTTATAATCATCAGTAAAGACCCTGAACTGCACTGCAAAGACTCTGAGTCGTTACTGCTGCGCTCGTGCACCATCACCCCCATCATCCATACTCACTGCCCTGAGGCTATACTCCTCCCGAGGGGAGTTATCCCATTCTATGCTGCGCACACAACACCAGCCTCAGCGGTCTGCCTCGCAGCGGTGGTACTCCCTGACCGCAATCCACGGGTGGCGCAGTCGGACAATTAACCTCAAAACCTAAGAAAGACTGCCACTGGTTTGACCAGCCTGAGCCACGGGACCGGGTCACCGCTACGGAGACTACAGACCCCAGAGACCCGGCACCGGGTATCCCACACACGTGTACACACGGCCCAGGGGGCGCGTCACATGCAGTACAGCATATTACAAACATAAGTCCCATTATTGGGGACTGGGTGTCCCATAGTATTTGCTTATGCCTTGCAAGCAAAAGCTGCCAAAAATTAGGACGGAGCAACTTGCAATGCCCCTTACAAGAGCCATGCAGTACAGCATATTACAAACATAAGTCCCATTATTGGGGAGTGGGTCTCCCATAGTATTTGCTTATGCCTTGCAAGCAAAAGCTGCCAAAAATTAGGACGGAGCAACTTGCAATGCCCCTGTAACGGGTCTGGGAGGCGGAACCTCTGAGCTACTATACAAGGGGGCAGTCCTTGTAAGGGACCGGGTGGCAACCAGGGAAGACGGGCAGGAGGTCACAGCAGGTGACCGGGACAGTCTCTGAGTGAACGGGCTGGAGATCACGGCAAGTGACCGGGGCAGTCTCTGGATGAACGGGCTGATGGTCACGGCAAGTGACCGGGGCAGTCTCTGAATGAACGGGCAGATGGTCACGGCAAGTGACCGGGGCAGTCTCTGGATGAACGGGCAGATGGTCACGGCAAGTGACCGGGGCAGTCTCTGGATGAACGGGCAGGTGGTCACGGCAAGTGACCGGGGCAGTCTCTAGGTAAAGGATTGGTACGACCTGTGGCGGCTGATGATAGACGTGAGCTCCCAGGTGAGCAAGCGAGAGTCTCTGGATGAGCGGGTGGTCACAGCATGTGACGGCGGAGCCTCCAGGAAGACCAACAGACAGGCGGCAGATGAGCGCTCCCAGGTGAGCGGGCAGAAGTCTCTGGACAGGCGGGTGGTCACAGCACGTGACGGCAGAGCCTCCAGGTAGGCTAGCAGACAGGCAGCAGATGAGCGCTCCCAGGTGAGCGAGCAGGAGTCACTGGACAGGCAGGTGGTCACAGCACGTGACGGCGGAGCCTCCAGGTAGACTAGCAGGCAGGTAACAGGTGTGTGCTCCCAGGTGAGCGGGCAAGCTGGTCCTTAGACAGACTGACAGGAGTTGGAAGGCAGACCGTCGGACCTCAGGCAAGCAGGCAGGTGGCTGATGTGCGCTCCCAGGTGAGCGGGCAGGCTGGTCCTTAGACAGACTGACAGGAGTAGTAAGGCAGACCGTCGGACCTCAGACTAGCAGGCAGGTAGCAGATAATCAGGCAGGAATCTGGCAGGTAACTGGCAGGTAACTGGCAACGGGACCTGAGGGCTGAAGCAGAGTAGTGAACAGTGCAACAACATTGCTCGGGCACCTCCATTTTGGAGGAGGTGCCTTATATATGGTGAAGTCCTCCGGCCATTGGCCGGGGACTCCTTAGGACGGCGCCAGCAGAGCGGGAGGAGGACGCCGGGCACGGAGCAGGGAAGTGAGGGGAACAGCGTCCCTGCCTAGCAGAGGGCAGGGACGCCGGCGCTACAGTACCCCCCCCTTTAGGCCCCCCCTTTTTTAGGCCAGACAGAAATTTAGCTAGGATAAGAGGGGCATGGATGTTCTCCCGGGGCTCCCACGTTCTCTCCTCAGGACCAAACCCCCTCCAATCTACTAGAAAAAAGGTCTTTCCTCTTACCCTTTTGGTGGCAAGAATGTTCTCTACCTCAAACTCGTCCTCAGCAGAAACCGGAGCAGGAGGCGTACCTGTAGACTTGGAAAAAGAGTTAAGTACCACAGGTTTGAGGAGAGATACATGGAAGGAGTTAGGGATCCGTAAGTTGGCCGGGAGTTTTAATTTATAGGCCACCGGGTTGATCTGACTGATGACCTCCAGAGGACCGATGAACCGAGGCCCTAACTTGTAAGAAGGTATCTTGAGTCGGACATATTTAGATGAGAGCCAGACTTTATCTCCAGGACGAAATTGTGGAGGATCCAGGCGTTTTTTGTCAGCGTGTCTTTTCATCCGTTCGGACGACTGAAGGAGTGCGGATCGGGTACTCTCCCAAATGGAGGAAAATTTGCTAACGAGAGATTCCGCAGCCGGGTTGTCCACAGAGGTGGAGACAGGAAAAGGAATCCGAGGATGCTGACCGAAGACTACAAAAAACGGGGATTTGGAGGAGGATTCGCTCTCGTGATTGTTATAGGAGAACTCGGCCCATGGTAGGAGATCCACCCAGTCAGAATGATGGGCATTAACGAAGTGCCGGAGGTAACTGGTCAGGTTCTGATTGATCCGCTCCACTTGACCATTGGACTGTGGGTGGTAAGCGGAAGAGAAGTCCAGGGTGACGTCTAGCAGTTTACAAGTGGCTCTCCAGAAACGTGAGGTGAACTGTACCCCACGATCCGACACGATGTGGAGGGGCAGGCCATGAAGACGGAAGATGTGGCGGATAAAGTCTTTAGCCAGCTCGGGTGCAGACGGGAGGCCAGGCAGGGGAATAAAGTGAGCCATCTTGGAAAAGCGGTCAGCGACCACCCAGATGACCGTACAACCGGCAGAGACGGGGAGATCAGTTATGAAGTCCATAGCAATATGCTGCCAGGGGGCAGCAGGCACAGGAAGCGGAAGAAGGCGACCGGCTGGCAGGTGTCTCGGGACTTTGTTGCGGGCGCAGGACACACAGGCAGAAACAAAGTCTATTACGTCCTTGTGCAGGGTAGGCCACCAGTAGTGCCGGGCAATAAGCTGGAGGGTCTTTTTCTGACCGGCGTGGCCAGCTAGTTTAGACGAGTGACCCCAGTGTAGGATTTTCTCCCGATCAGGTACTGATACGAACGTCTTACCGGGAGGGAGACGATTTAGGCTCACGGGAGCCACCTGCATTACTCTGGCGGGATCGATGATATGTTTAGGTTCTTCCTCGAGATCGGACACCAGAAAGGATCGGGACAAGGCATCTGCTTTGACGTTTTTGTCAGCCGAGCGAAAATGAAGAACAAAATCAAAGCGAGCAAAAAACAAGGACCACCGGGCTTGGCGCGGGTTAAGTCTCTCGGCATGCTGGAGGTAAGCCAAGTTCTTGTGGTCAGTGTAAATTATTACCGGGTGAAGAGCCCCCTCGAGTAGGTAACGCCACTCCTCCAATGCCAGTTTGATGGCCAATAACTCTCAGTCTCCTATAGAATAGTTGCGCTCAGAAGAGGAGAAGAGTTTGGAGAAGAAGCCACAAGTTACCATTCTCCCGGAAGATGATTTTTGAGTAAGTACCGCTCCGGCTCCAGAGGAGGAGGCGTCAACTTCCAGGAAGAACTGCTTGTTGCCGTCCGGGCGATGCAGCACCGGGGCGGAAGAGAAGGCCTGTTTTAGGGAAAGAAAGGCCTCCTCTGCTTCGGGCGGCCACTCTTTGGGATTAGTACCCTTATGGGTGAGCGCGGAAATTGGGGCAGTCCGGGAAGAGAAGTGTGGTATGAAGAGGCGGTAGTAGTTGGCGAAGCCCAGGAATCGCTGAATGGCCTTCAACCCCTCCGGTCGAGGCCATTTCTCGATGGCAGACAGTTTCTCTGGATCCATTCGTAGGCCGGTCTGAGAAATAATGTAGCCCAAAAACGGAAGAGAGGTCTGCTCAAAGAGGCACTTCTCGTATTTAGCGAAGAGGTGATTCTGCCTGAGCCTGAGCAGGACCTGACGAACGTCCCTCCGGTGAGTCTGGAGATCCGGAGAGAAGACCAAGATGTCGTCCAGGTACACCACTACGCAGGAGTAGAGAAGGTCCCGGAAGATGTCATTGACCAACTCTTGAAAGACGGCAGGAGCGTTACAGAGACCAAAGGGCATTACCAGATATTCATAGTGGCCGTCCCGGGTGTTGAATGCCGTCTTCCATTCATCCCCTTGACGGATACGAACCAGGTTGTACGCCCCACGGAGGTCCAGTTTGGTGAAGATTCTAGCCCCCCTCAGACGATCAAATAACTCCGGAATGAGCGGAAGGGGGTACTTATTCTTCACCGTGATCTGGTTAAGGCCTCTATAGTCTATACAGGGACGGAGAGAGCCGTCCTTCTTTTTGACGAAAAAGAAGCCTGCTCCCGCCGGGGAGGTAGATTTCCGGATGAATCCCCTGGCCAGATTCTCCTCAATATATTCGGACATCGACCGGGTCTCAGCAGCGGAAAAAGGATAAATACGCCCACGGGGAGGAGTAGTACCAGGTAACAGGTCGATAGGGCAGTCGTATGGTCTATGAGGAGGTAGTGTCTCTGCTTCCTTTTTATTAAAGACATCAGCATAAGACCAATAAGGAATCGGAAGTCCAGGTAGATTAGCTGGGGTAGGAGAAGGACGGACGGGATGGACGGGAACCAGACAGGTCTTATGGCAGTCCTGTCCCCAGCGAAGGACTTCTCCGGTCTGCCAGTCAAGCACGGGTGCATGTCTCTGGAGCCAAGGTAGGCTTAGCAAGAGGGCGTGAGAGAGTCCAGGCAGAACATGAAAGGAGATACTCTCAGAATGCAGCATTCCCACCTGCAGAGTAATGGATTCGGTGATGAGTTGGATGGGGCGTGGTAAGAGGCCCCCATCCACGGCAGCAACAGACAAGGGTACAGCCAGAGGTTTGGTGGGGATGCGGTATTTCTCTACCAGGGACTGTGAAATAAGATTCCCGGCTGCTCCAGAGTAAAGTTGGGCAAGTTCGAAATAACGGTTCTCCCCGCAGACGATTGAGACTGACAGCAGCAGAGATGGAGAGGATTTATTCTTGTCTAGGTCGACCTCTCTGAGCGAACCTAGACACAGGCGTTTCCCGACCTCTCCGGACAGGCACGGATCCGGTGCTCCTTACTGCCACAGTAGAAGCAGCTCCCCTTGGCACGGCGTAAGTCCTGACGGGTTTTGACCATCTTGGTCTGGTCGACCTGCATAGACTCAGGAGAGTGTACCTGGGCAGAGACGGAGGGAGTGACGGGTTTCTGAAAAGTAGGAGCTAGACGTGGTAACCTCCTCTCACGGGTGACCTCTTTGGCACGCTCCTGGAACCGTAGGTCAATCCGGGTGGCAAGAATTATTAGGTCATCGAGAGTGGTAGGAATGTCCCGACCGGCAAGTTCATCTTTAATACGGCCGGACAGACCCTCCCAGAAGACGGATACCAGAGCGTCGTTATCCCAGGCCAGCTCCGAGGCAAGGGTACGGAACCGTATGGCATATTGGCCCACGGTGAGACTTCCCTGACGGAGGCGTAGCAGTGATGATGCGGATGAGGTCTTCCGTCCGGGTTCGTCGAAGACTTTCCGGAAAGCCGTGAGAAAAGCAGGCAAGTTGGACACCAGGGGGTCTCCTCTCTCCCATAGAGGATTTAGCCAGGCCAGGGCCTCCCCGGTGAGATGGGACATGATGAATGCAATTTTGGCCCGGTCGGAGTTAAACTGGTAGGACAATAGTTCAAAGTGCAGGGTGCACTGATTTATGAAGCCCCGAGCCTGGGCGGAGTCGCCTCCGAAGCGAGGAGGTGCAGAAAGCCGGGGTCCGGGGTAGGATACCATGGTATTAGTGGGCAGCGGGGCTGCCGGATTGCGAGTCATGGCACTGGCGGAGGTTGCTGGCGGAGCAGTCAGAGTGTCCAGGCGAGTATTGACATTCCGCAGGTGACCCAGGATGGACTCCTGTTGGGACCTTTGACGGGACAGTTCATGACACAGGTCCGAGAGCGAGGGAGCTTGGGTGCCACCGGGTTCCATGGCCCGAGCAAACTGTAACGGGTCTGGGAGGCGGAACCTCTGAGCTACTATACAAGCGGGCAGTCCTTGTAAGGGAGCGGGTGGCAACCAGGGAAGACGGGCAGGAGGTCACAGCAGGTGACCGGGACAGTCTCTGAGTGAACGGGCTGGAGATCACGGCAAGTGACCGGGGCAGTCTCTGGATGAACGGGCTGATGGTCACGGCAAGTGACCGGGGCAGTCTCTGAATGAACGGGCAGATGGTCACGGCAAGTGACCGGGGCAGTCTCTGGATGAACGGGCAGATGGTCACGGCAAGTGACCGGGGCAGTCTCTGGATGAACGGGCAGGTGGTCACGGCAAGTGACCGGGGCAGTCTCTAGGTAAAGGATTGGTACGACCTGTGGCGGCTGATGATAGACGTGAGCTCCCAGGTGAGCAAGCGAGAGTCTCTGGATGAACGGGTGGTCACAGCATGTGACGGCGGAGCCTCCAGGAAGACCAACAGACAGGCGGCAGATGAGCGCTCCCAGGTGAGCGGGCAGAAGTCTCTGGACAGGCGGGTGGTCACAGCACGTGACGGCAGAGCCTCCAGGTAGGCTAGCAGACAGGCAGCAGATGAGCGCTCCCAGATGAGCGAGCAGGAGTCACTGGACAGGCAGGTGGTCACAGCACGTGACGGCGGAGCCTCCAGGTAGACCAGCAGGCAGGTAGCAGGTGTGTGCTCCCAGGTGAGCGGGCAAGCTGGTCCTTAGACAGACTGACAGGAGTTGGAAGGCAGACCGTCGGACCTCAGGCAAGCAGGCAGGTGGCTGATGTGCGCTCCCAGGTGAGCGGGCAGGCTGGTCCTTAGACAGACTGACAGGAGTAGTAAGGCAGACCGTCGGACCTCAGACTAGCAGGAAGGTAGCAGATAATCAGGCAGGAATCTGGCAGGTAACTGGCAGGTAACTGGCAACGGGACCTGAGGGCTGAAGCAGAGTAGTGAACAGTGCAACAACATTGCTCGGGCACCTCCATTTTGGAGGAGGTGCCTTATATATGGTGAAGTCCTCCGGCCATTGGCCGGGGACTCCTTAGGACGGCGCGCGCGGCCCCTTTAAGAGGGAGGGAGAGCGCGCGCGCGCGCCCTAAGCACAGTGGCCGGGAAGGAGCGCGCGCTGCCAGCAGAGCGGGAGGAGGACGCCGGGCACGGAGCAGGGAGGTGAGGGGAACAGCGTCCCTGCCTAGCAGAGGGCAGGGACGCCGGCGCTACAGCCCCTTACAAGAGCCATGCAGTACAGCATATTACAAACATAAGTCCCATTATTGGGGAGTGGGTCTTCCATAGTATTTGCTTATGCTTTCCCAGCAAAAGCTGCCAAAAATTAGGACGGAGCAACTTGCAATGCCACTTACAAGAGCCATGCAGTACAGCATATTACAAACATAAGTCCCATTATTGGGGAGTGGGTGTCCCATAGTATTTGCTTATGCCTTGCAAGCAAAAGCTGCCAAAAATTAGGACGGAGCAACTTGCAATGCCCCTTACAAGAGCCATTCAGTACAGCATATTACAAACATAAGTCCCATTATTGGGGAGTGGGTCTCCCATAGTATTTGCTTATGCTTTCCCAGCAAAAGCTGCCAAAAATTAGGACGGAGGAACTTGCAATGCTGGCACCCTGGTGGTATAGTGGTGGTGGAGGCTGAGGATAAGGAGAAGAAGATTAAACAGCCGAAACGAGGAAGTGTATACCCATGTGTGGGTGTGAAGCGGTGCATGTGAATACACCTCCCGAAATAACACAGTGGATTTGACTTTATGTTACTCTGCTGTCATTTGGTGGTGATGAGAAGTCTGGCCCAATCCAGCCCTTGTTCATTTTGATAAGGGTCAGCTTGTCAGCATTGTCAGTTGACAGGCGAGTGCGCTTATCAGTTATAATTCCCCCAGCGGCACTAAAAACACGCTCCGATAACACGCTAGCGGCAGGGCAGGCCAGGACCTCCAAGGCGTACAGAGCGAGTTCATTCCAAGTGTCCAGCTTGGATACCCAATAATTAAAAGGCACAGAGGAATCACGGAGGACACTGGTACGATCGGCAAGGTACTCCCTCACCATCTTTTGAAACTTTCCACTGCTTGTGAGAGTACCCCACGCCACAGGGCCTGTAAGCTGGGACGGTGTCAGAAAACTGTCCCAGAACGTTGACAGTGTTCCCCTGCCTCTGCTGGATTGGAGTTGCATCTCTCTCGCCTGTACGCCTTGGTTGGGCAACGAACTGTGACCTCTGCCGCTAGCGTGTTCAGATGGGAATTTTTTTAAGAGTTCTGCAGCAAGGGCCTTCTGGTACTGCCCCATTTTTGTAGACCTCTCCACCTCAGGAATAAGAGAGTGAAAGTTCTCCTTGTAGCGGGGGTCTAAAAGTGTCACCAACCAGTAATGACTGTCACCCAACATTTTGACAACGCGAGGGTCACGGTTAAGGCAGCGTAACATAAAGTCAGCCATGCGTTCCAGACTGGTAACGGGCAAGATTTCCGTGTCCTCACCAAGATGACGACTGACCATGCTCTCCTCCTCTTCCTCCTCCCCCCTGTCCTCAGGCCACCCACGCTGAACCGACGGTATGACACTTGTACAGGTACTACCGTCTACAACGCATGATAGCAGCTCCTGTTCTTCCTCCTCCTCCTCCTTCTCCTCCTCTCCCTCATTGTCCCCCAATGCACGTTGGGATGAGATGAGGCTGGGCTGTGTGTAATCACCCGCTACGGCTTCTTGATCCATCTCATCAAACTCTGGCTGCAATGCCTCCTCTTTAATTCTCTGCAGAGAGCGTTGCAAAAGACAGACAAGTGGGATGCTGACACTAATGATGGCGTCATCGTCACTCACCATCTTGGTGGCCTCCTCAAAGTTTGTCAGGATGGTACATATGTCAGACATCCAGGTCCACTCCTGAGGTCTTATGTGTGGAGTCTGACCTGAATATCGACGGCCTTGTTGCAGCTGGTACTCCACAACTGCTCTCTTCTGCTCACAAATCCTTTGCAACTTGTGGAGGGTAGAGTTCCAACGTGTGGGGACATCACACACCAATCGGTGTGCCGGAAGCTGCAAACGCTGCTGCAACACAGCAAGTGCGGCAGAAGCTGTAGCCGACTTGCGAAAATGAGCTGACAGGTGGCGTACTATCACGAGCAGATCTGGCAACTCCGGGTACGATTTAAGAAACCGCTGAACCACGAGGTTAAGCTCATGAGCCAGGCATGGTACGTGTGTGATCTCACCTCGCCTCAGAGCCGCCACCAGGTTACGGCCATTGTCACACACGACCATGCCGGGATGTAGGTTCAGCGGTCTCAGCCACAGATCTGCCTGCTCTTTCACAGCTGTCCACAACTCACAAGCAGTGTGAGGTTTATCACCTAAGCTTAGGAGTTTCAGCACAGCCTGTTGCCGCTTGGCGGAGGCAGTACTGCAATGCTTCCAGCTTGTAACTGATGTGGTGATATCTGAGATGGAGGCTGAACATGAGGAGGAGGAGGAGGAGGATGCGCAGGAGCTGTACACTGTGGGGGCAACTCTGACTGACATAGGGCCCGCAATCCTCGGTGTGGGGAGGATGTGTTCCGTCCCAAGGTCCGACTGGGTCCCGGCTTCCACTATGTTTACCCAGTGTGCCATCAGAGAGATGTACCGTCCCTGGCCACAAGCACTTGTCCACGTGTCCATTGTCAGGTGGACTCTCCCAGTAACTGCGTTGTTGAGGGCACGGCAGATGCTTTGAGACACGTGCTTGTGTAGTGCAGGGATGGCACACCGGGCAAAATAGTGTCGGCTGGGGACCGAGTACCGAGGGACGGCCACCGCCATAAGATTGCGGAAGGATTCCGTCTCCACCAGCCTAAAAGGCAGCATTTCCAATGCAAGCAGTCGTGAAATGTGCGAATTTAGGACTGTGGCCTGTGGGGCGTTAGCTGCGAATTTCCGCTTTCGTTCAAAGGTCTGGGATATGGACAATTGAACGCTGCGGTGGGACGTGGATGTGGACGTTGATGCTGTTTCTTGAGAAACTGCCATAACAAGTGAAGACTGAGAGGAGGGGACATCTTTACATGCAGTATGGACAGGGGATTGCCTTGCACACACAACAGGGGGTTCTCTTACACGCACAACAGCGGAAGAAGCAGTGGTGACACCCGCTGACACTGGTCGTGGACCCTGGGTTTCACCCCACAAAGTCGGGTGCTTTGCTGCCATGTGCCTGATCATGCTGGTGGTGGTCAGGCTGGTAGTTTTGTCACCCCTGCTGATGCTGGCAAGGCAGGTGGAACATATGGCCTTTTTGGGGTTATCAGCAGAGTCTTTAAAAAAATTCCAGACTCTGGAAGACCTACCGCTTGTACTGGCAACGTCCCTCGTGTTGGTGTTACGGGGAACGGTTGCCTGCCTTCTGTCTGCGGCCACCACACTGCTTCTTCCTGCCTGTTGGGGTACTCTGCCTCCCTCTCCCTGTGTGCTGCTGGCCTCACTCTGAATGTCCTCCTTCCACGTTGGGTCAGTTACTAGATCATCCACCACCTCCTCCTCTTCCACTTGCGCACCACGATCCTCCTCCTCACTTCCTGGCAATTGTGTCTCGTCATCGTCCACCTCTTGTGACAGATTGCCAACGTCGACTTCCTGTGGCCGTGGCTGTTCAAATATTTGGGCATCGCAACATGGGATCTCCTCTTCCACCACTTCAAGCGTATCAGGCGAGGGGCCCAAATATGGAAATGGACCAGTGAACAGCTCTTCAGAGTGTCCAAGTGTGGGATCACTTGCTGTCTGACGACACTCGGCATGGTGGGAGGAAGGAGCATCAGGGTGAGGAGGAGTATGCGGTCGAGACTCACGGCTACTAAGAGTTGACCGTGTGGAAGACAGACCGGAGGTGGTGTTGCCCAAGTAACTGGAAGTATTGTCTGCTATCCAATTAATAACCTGTTCACACTGATCAGTTCTCAATACTGGTGTTTTTCTGTGCTTCCCTAGTAATTCGGTCAAGAAGTGGGAGCGAGAAGATGTGGCTGTTGGTTGTGGCACATTTCCACCTTGGCCACGGCCCCGTCCTCTGCACGAACCATCACCAGAACGTCCACTTCCACGTCCCTTGCCACGCGCCTTGCCCATTGTAAATGAAGTAAAATAGCTTACACTTGCACTATCAATGGAAAAAGGGTAATAAAGAGTAGATTAGAACCGTGGAAGAGGAAAACCACAGTTATTGTTTACTGGGGTATACCACACTTTTTTAAATAGAGATATTTGCGGCTGAACAGTGAGCGACACACTCAAACTGCTTTTTTTTAAGATACCAAAGGCCCAAAACTGGATAGTACAGCGATTTGACCCGTGGAACTGCGAAACCACACTGGGATGTCGGGCCTACACAAGACTATTTTCAACAGATATATTTTTGTGTCACAACAGTCAGGAGACACTACTGTTTTTCTTTACGGAAAAAACTACCAAAACCTGAATAATAGAGATTTTTTACCGTGGGATGGCAAAACCACAGTTATTGTTTACTGGGGTATACCACACTTTTTTAAATAGAGATATTTGCGGCTGAACAGTGAGAGACACACTCAAACTGTTTTTTTTAGATACAAATGGCCCAAAAGTGGATAATACAGAGGTTTGAACCGTGAAACTGCAAAGCCACACTTGTATTTCTCGGGCCTACACCAGACTATTTTCAACAGATATATTTGTGTCTGAACAATCAAGAGACACTATTTATTTTTTGCGGCAAAAAATGCCAAAAGCAGGATAATAGAGATTTTTTACTGTGGAACAGCAAAACCACAGATATAATTTACTGGTGTATACCAGGCTTTTTAAAATATATATATATTTGCGGCTGAACAGTGAGCGACACACTCAAACTGTTTTTTTTAGATACAAATGGCCCAAAAGTGGATAATACAGAGGTTTGTACCGTGGAACTGCAAAACCACACTTGTATTTCTCGGGCCTACACCAGACTATTTTCAACAGATATATTTGTGTCTGAAAAATCAGGGAGACACTATTATTTTTTTTTTTTACAGCAGAAAATGCAAAAAGCAGGATAATAGAGATTTTTTACCGTGGAACAGCAAAAGCACACTTCTGTCTCTCTGGCCTACACCAGACTATTTTCAACAGATATATTTGTGTCTGAAAAATCAGGGAGACACTATTATTATTTTTATACAGCAAAAAATGCCAAAAACAGGATAATAGAGATGTTTTACCATGGAACATCAAAACCACAGTAATAATTTACTGGTGTATACCAGACTTTTTTAAATATATATATATTTGCGGCTGAACAGTGAGCGACACACTCAAACTGTTTTGTTTAGATACAAATGGCCCATAGAACTGCAAAACCACACTTCTATTTCTCTGGCCTACACCAGACTATTTTCAACAGATATATTTGTGTCTGAAAAATCAGAGGCACACTTTTTTTTTTCTGGGGGTGGGGGGACACCAAAAGGTTAATAAGATGGGTATTTGTACATTGTGAAGGAGGAAAAAAAAAAGAGGATTTAGATAAAAAAAAAGGATTTTTCCTGTCCCCCGGGACCTGGAGCTAAGTCCAGCAATTTCAGCAACAGGAGCAGCACACAGGACTGTAATGCAGCGTTTGCTGGTATAACCACTGCGTCTCCTATACAGCCTGCCTGCCTGCCTGATATACCTGGGATGGATATTAGTCCTGAGAAGGACTGTTTGTTTGATCTGGCAGCCTTTACAGACCCTACACTAACTATTTTGCAGGATATATCTCTCCCTAAATCAGCAGCGCTGTCCCTACACTGTCTAATCCGGAGCGACTGTGTCCAAGATGGCGGCGCCCGGTTTTAAATACTCGAGGTGACGCTGTGCGGCCAGCCAATCACTGTAATGCCCACAAACAACATGGCTGCGGCATTACAGTGACTGGCTGGCAATCCCTGCATGTTCATTGGCTCTGTAAAGAGCGCCAAACATGCAGGGCGGAGACCCGAGCTCCCGCCCGAGTAACCCGGAAATGCTCGGTGCTCGCCGAACATCTCGAGTAGCGTGATGCTCGGGCGAGTACCGAGCAGTGTCGTGCATGTTCGCTCAACACTAATAGCTAACACTAGAGAAGAGAGAGAGAGGCTTTAAAATACCTAAATAAACTGGAGCAGTGGGCATCAACTACCAGAATGGTTTTTAACAGGGAAAAATGCAAAGTGCTATATCTGGGCAATAAAAATTAAAAAAGCATATACAGAATGGGAGGAATAGAGTTAAGCAACAGTACATGTGAAAAAGACTTAGGTATACTAATAGATCATAGACTAAACATGAGTCAACAGTGTGATGCAGCAGCAAAAAAGGCAAATACAATTCTGGGATGTATTAACAGAAGCATACAGTCTAGATCACGTGAAGTCATTATCGGTCTTTACTCCTCTTTGGTCAGACCTCATCTGGATACTGTGTACAGTTTTGGGTACCACATTTTAAAAAAGACATCGACAAACTGGAGCAAGTTCAGAGAAGAGCGACCAGAATGGTGACTGGTCTGCAAACCATGTCCTATGAGGAACGGTTGCAGGATTTGGGAATGTTTAGCTGCAAAAAAGAAGACTGAGAGGAGACTTAATAGCTGTCTACAAATATGTCAAGGGCTGTCACATTGTAGAAGGATCATCTTTATTCTCATTTGCACAAGGAAAGACTAGAAGCAATGGGATGAAACTAAATGGGAGGAGACACAGATTAGATATTAGAAAAAACTTTTTGACAGTTAGGGTGATTAATGAGTGGAACAGGCTGCCACGAGAGGTGGTGAGTTCCCCTTCAATGGACATCTTCAAACAGAGGCTGGACAGACATCTGTCTGAGATGATCTAGTGAATCCTGCTTTGAGCAGGGGGTTGATCCTTCCAACTCTACCATTCTATGATTCTATGATTCTACCTGAGGGATTGCTGAACCCCTCCCGTGGAGAATGCAGGACGACGTGGGTGGTTATAATCTGCAGTTGTAACCAGGAGCAACGTGATAATCGTGAGTAAACCCTGAAGACTGCACCCCTCTGCCTCTGTGAATTATTGCTGCGCCATCATCCCCTGCATCACACTGCACAGCAATATCTACCTCATACAACATCTACACTGCACAACAACATCTATAACATCACCACTTCCTGCCCTGGAGCTAATCTCTGCCTGTGGAGAGCTGACAACTCTGCTGCTCCAGAAGACCTGCTCCGCAGCGGCGGCTCCATATGGCCGCATACCACAGGTGGCGTCACGAACAGTAAATACAAAAACTATAAAATCCTCTTTGATTGACCGCCCTGAGTCACGGACCGGGTCACCGCCATTGTGACATCTCCCCTAGCAACGACTGGCCCGGCTACCGAGTACCCCACGGCCCAGGGGGCGCGTCAAGTGCGGCATGATATGGGGGTCAGGATGGATATATGGAGGGGGCAAGATATGCATATTTGTTCCAGGATGAATATATAGGGAGGCCAGGATACACATATGGGGACCAGGACAAGGAACATTTAGGGGATCAGGATGCACATATGGGTGCCAGGCTGGACATATATGGGGGCCAGGCTGGGCAAGGGACATGGAGGCCAGGCTGGACATATGGGGGCTGGGCTGGACATATGGGGGCCAGGCTGGACATATGAGGGCACATTATTAAATATAGGGGGCCGGGATAAGGGACTTAATTACTGTCTGGGGGCCAGAATGAGGAATATACATTATTAGTTTATGGTGGCAAGTGGGGAACATAATTACTTTAGGGTCCAATTAAGGACATTATTACTACTGTAATATAATTTACTTTTTGGGAAACTGTTTTCCATGGGGGAGGGGACAAAAAGCGGGTCCTGTTACTGTGCAGGGTGGCACTACCTCAGTTTTTTTTTCTTCATCTGCCATAGTGTATAAGTCAGAGAAAAAGTGGGGAATGTGCTCTAGATGCGATCAGCTATTGATGACTGTGTGTTATTTTCTGCAGAGACAAGTCCTGGCTGGAAGAAGTGATTGCGGTTCTGCCAGATGAAGAAGAAAAGATAAGATGAAGGACTTCACCTAGAGACATCACTGGTGAGTCAGTGTATTACATGTACAGTCATGGCCAAAAGTATTGAGAATGAGACAAATAGTAATTTTTCCAAAGTTTACTGCTTCATTTTTTGTAATGGCAATTTGCATATACTCCTGAATGTCAAACAGTGATCAGCTTAACAGCAATTACTGTACTTGCAAAGTCAATATTTGCCCAGAAAATGAACTTTAACCCCCAAAACACATTTCAACATCATTGCAGTCCTGCCTTAAAAGGAGCAGCTAACATCGTTTTAGTGATTGATCCATTAACCCAGGTGTGGGTGTTGATGAGGACAGGGCTGGCGATCAATCAGTCATGATTAAGTAAGAATGACATCACTGGACAATTTAAAAGGAGGCTGGTTCTTGGTATCATTGTTTCTCTTCAGCTAACCATGGTTATCTCTAAAGAAACACGTGCAGCCATCATTGCACTGCACAAAAATGGCCTAACAGGGAAGAGTATCGCAGCTACAAAGATTGCACCTCAGTCAACAATCTATCGCATCATCAAGATCTTCAAGGAGAGAGCTTCCATTGTTGTCAAAAAGGCTCCAGGGCGCCCAAGAAAGACCAGCAAGCGCCAGGACCGTATCTTAAAACGGTTTCAGCTGCGGGATCGGACTACCAGCAGTGCCGAGCTTGCTCAGGAATGGCAGCAGGCTGGTGTGAGTGCTTCTGCACGCACTGTGAGGCGGAGACTCTTTGAGCAAGGGCTGGTTTCAAGGAGGGCAGCAAAGAAGCCACTTCTCACCAGAAAAAACATCAGGGACCGACTGATATTCAGCAAAAGGTACAGGGAGTGGACTGCTGAGGACTGGGGCAAAGTCATTTTCTCTGATGAATCCCCTTTTCGATTGTTTGGGACATCTGGAAAACAGCTTATTCGGAGAAGAAGAGGTGAGCGCTACCACCAGTCTTGTCTCATGCCAACTGTAAAGCATCCTGAAACCATTCATGTGTGGGGTTGCTTCTCAGCCAAGGGAATCGGCTCACTCACAGTCTTGCCTAAAAACACAGCCATGAATAAAGAATGGTACCAGAATGTCCTCCAAGAGCAACTTCTCCCAACCGTCCAAGAGCAGTTTGGCGCCCAACAATGCCTTTTCCAGCATGATGGAGCACCTTGCCATAAAGCAAAGGTGATAACTAAATGGCTCATGGAACAAAACATAGAGATTTTGGGTCCATGGCCTGGAAACTCCCCAGATCTTAATCCCATTGAGAACTTGTGGTCAATCATCAAGAGACGGGTGGACAAACAAAAACCAACAAATTCTGGCAAAATGCAAGCATTGATTATGCAAGAATGGACTGCTATCAGTCAGGATTTGGTCCAAAAGTTGATTGAGAGCATGCCAGGGAGAATTACAGAGGTCTTGAAGAAGAAAGGGCAACACTGCAAATATTGACTTGCTGCATTAACTCATTCTAACTGTCAATATAACCTATTGGTACTCATAATATGATTGCAATTATATTTCTGTATGTGATATAAACATCAGACAAACACTAATAAAAACCAGAGGCCAGCAGATCATGTGAAAATATAATTTTGGTGTCATTCTCAAAACTTTTGGCCATGACTGTACACTGACACTATACACTGTATACATACACTGTATACTATGTACAGAGCTCCTGTGTATAATGTCACTGGTGATCACTGTATTACCTGTACATTGACACTATATACAGAGCTCCTGTGTATAATGTCACTGGTGATCACTGTATTACCTGTACACTATATACAGAGCTCCTGTGTATAATGTCACTGGTGAACCCTGTATTACCTGTACACTATATACAGAGCTCCTGTATATAATGTAACTGTTGATCACTGTATTACCTGTACACTGACACTATATCCAGAGCTCCTGTATATAATGTCACTGGTGATCACTGTATTACCTGTACACTATACACTATATACAGAGCTCCTGTGTATAATGTCACTGGTGATCACTGTATTACCTGTACACTGACACTATATACTGTATACTGTATATTGTATACATAGCTCTTGTGCATAATGTCACTGGTGATCACTGTATTGCCTGTACACTATATACTATATACAGAGCTCCTGTGTATAATGTCACTGGTGATCACTGTATTACCTGTACACTGACACTATATACTGTATACTGTATATTGTATACAGAGCTCTTGTGTATAATGTCATTGGTGGTAATAACAGTGTTGTTAGTATTGTGGTTTGTATTCATGATCAGTATTGTAGTATTCAGTCACTATGGGGTGGTAATTTGTGGTCTGGTCACGGTGTGGTGGTATTTGTCCCTTGTATGTGGTATTATTCGGTCACTATGTGGTGGTGATGTGGTCCGGTCATGGTGTGATGGTATTTCTCCATTGTACAGTATGTGGTATTATTTGGTCACTATGTGGTGGAATATATAGTTCTGTTATGGTGTTGCGGTATTTCTCCCTTTGTATGAGGCATTACTCAACCCCTATGTAGTCTGGTCATGGTCTGGCGGTATTTGTCCCTTGTATGTGGTATTATTATTCGGTCACTATGTGGTGGTAATATGTGGTCTGGTCATGGTGTGGCGGTATTTCTACCTTGTACGTGGTATTATTGTTGTTGGTATAGTGGACTGTGTTGTGTATGGCGGTCATTTGTTTTCTCTGATATTAATTAGGAGAACATTCTTTATTTCTATTAGAGATTAAATACTTGTAACGCAGCGTAAGAGATGCACTTACAGGGTTTTCCGGTGAAAAAAGTAATTGCCTCTCCACAGGATCAGTGATAACATATTGATTGGTGGGGGCCTGACTGCTGGGACCCTATCGGCAGAATGTAGAACTTTTATCCCCATTAGACTGGAGCAAAATGTGCGACTCCACCACTGACCCATTCATTTCCTCCATGCTGAGAGCGCTGGGCTTTTGTCTTCTGGAAGCCCCCAAGTGAATTAATGGAGCTGCGGTCAGACGTCCCACCTGCCGCTGCATTTTAAAATGGGATAAAACTTCCCCATTCTTCCGATCGGTGCGTTTTTCAATGTTCGGACGCAAACGATCCGTAAGTTATCATCGATCCTGTGGAGCCCATGGATCGGTGATAACTTGTTTTCAACCAAAGAACCCTTTAATGCAAACTACCGGAATTGTACATCCCAGTTATGGTGGCGCACAGTAGATGTCCAGGATCCGCCTGTGACTTAAAGTCGACGCTCCACTATAACTGGGATAAGGTCTTACAGATATTTGCCTATAGCTGTAGGGTAAGCCACTAACGTCCATTTCCGCTGTGGGCCCCAGACACAACAGTCCGACCCTTGTCTCACCCACTACATACCTCTTTCCCTCTGTCTTAGCTTTGCCTGCTCTTCCCTGCTCTTCTTCTCTGCTCTTTCCAGTTCTGTCTGGACTCCGTTGGTTGCTGTTTTCTGGGCCTGCAGCTCCACTTCTGCTTGTTGCAATGAGGAGGCCAGCCTCTCCGTCTCCTCCCTCAGCTGCTTGACTCTTTGCTCGGTATTTTGCAGGTCTCTCCGCAGGATGGTCAAGATGTCCTCTTTACTCTGCACATTCTGCATTAGACTTCTGTTCATTGCTTGGTGACTTGCAGAAAGAGCTTGGAGTTCACTGGACACGTGGAGGTCTGTAGGAGCAGAGACAGTTCATTGGAAATACGATTACCATATTAATCATAACTTATCAAATCACTACTGATCTCACCATGACGTCCTAAACTAAGCTGGTGGGGGTCACTAGAAGTCCAAGATCTCATAGAAAAATCTAAAATGTCCTTTTCTGTAGACTCACAGTAGGCAGCGGGGAACATGGGTGGTCCATGACAGTCATACATGACATTATGGTGCTCCACCTTCCTCCTTGCTCTTGTACCACCGCAGCAGCCATATGAGATGGAGGCTTGGAATCAGAAAGCCACCAAATACACAGCGCTCTACGGATGTGTCCTAGTGGGAGTGTTGCTGGTCATCACTGGTGTCGTGTAACCAACCAGTTGCCCATTGAGGCTAACACATAAGTTCGAAACGCTTCATGGTCATTGTTGATTTTGGGAATTTTACTTACATTTTATTGTCCTTTCGATGGTGATTGTGGAAAGTATAACACTGAGCAGCAGGAACAGAAGAGCCAAGTGGGGAGCCCAAAGTCTGAACCCTAAATAACAGAGAAGGTTACTGGATGCTGGGGACAGGGATGGGTCACATTGTATTACAGAGATGGGTCACATTGTATTACGGAGTAAAGTCAGGAGCAAAGCGGAGACTATTCCACCTCCTGGAGGCGCACTGAAGAAGACTGTTGTACTATTAGACTATGGCTTTACAATCTACCACCTGCGATGCCATCCTGTGCCACCCACATTACATGACTACTCATCCTCTCCTCCCAGCACCGATCCTAGACAGCAATGCTGGTCACATGTGGACGCCCTATGGAGCTCCCTGCAATGCAGTAGCTGGGACAGGTAAGTACTAATGGTGCTTTTATTATTGAGCTGCATGCCCACTATGCGTTTTTCAAGGGTTTTTTTGCCGCGGAATTTCCGCAGCGAAAAACGTTTAAAAACACTTGGTAATACGCGCCCCATGGTCCCCAATGATAATCCTCATGTGCTGTGCACATGCTGCAGAAATTCGCCGCCATTGCCTTGCATTGAAACGCATAATATCCGTGTCAGTACATTTGTACACACGGTTATTATATGGTTCAATGTGCAGATGGTACCCAAGTCTGGAGAAGAGGAGACTCTCATCCACACCTGGGTACCATAGAACCTGTAAAAAAAAGAATTTAAAATAAAAAATAAAGATAATACTCACCTTACGGTTTTCTCCCCTCCGTCTGGTCTGCTGTATGGGTCGCGTGGTTGTGAAGGACCTGCCATGACATCATTGAGTCATGTGACCTGAAACATGACTCAGTCACGTCACCGCAGGTCCTTCACACCACCGCGAGCTGCCCAAGACACCGGACGGAGCGGAGGAAACACCGGGGGACATCGGAAGGTGAGTATAATCTTTATTTTTTATTTTTTACCATTCTTATTCTTTTTTTTTTTAACTATTACTTGGTAACACTATACATGCCGGTCACATGGATTTATATAGTGTGACCCAAGTTGTCAAGCACTTTCCATGTGATGCTAAAATCGCTTGTCAACCCGCATGCAGAAATACATGTGATGTATGTCCCATAGTAGAGGTCTGATATCTCCCAGGGGGGACAGATTCCCATCAGACCTCTACTATGGCCATACAGGTAGGTATAGAGTTACATTTCTATCACCTGTATGGCCATAGTAGAGGTCAGATATCTCCCAGGAGGGACAGACTCCCATCAGACCTCTACTATGGCCATACAGGTAGGTATAGAGTTACATTTCTATCACCTGTATGCCCATAGTAGAGGTCAGATAGCTCCCAGGGAGGACAGATTCCCATCAGACTTCTACTATGGCCATACAGGTAGGTATAGAGTTACATTTCTATCACCTGTATGCCCATAGTAGAGGTCAGATATCTCCCAGGGGGGACAGATTCCCATCAGACTTCTACTATGGCCATACAGGTAGGTATAGAGTTACATTTCTATCACCTGTATGCCCATAGTAGAGGTCAGATATCTCCCAGGGGGGACAGATTCCCATCAGACCTCTACTATGGCCATACAGGTAGGTATAGAGTTACATTTCTATCAACTGTATGCCCATAGTAGAGGTCAGATATCTCCCAGGGGGGACAGATTCCCATCAGACCTCTACTATGGGCCATACAGGTAGGTATAGAGTTACATTTCTATCACCTGTATGCTCATAGTAGAGGTCTGATATCTCCCAGGGGGGACAGACTCCCATCAGACCTCTACTATGGCCATACAGGTAGGTATAGAGTTACATTTCTATCATCTGTATGTCCATAGTAGAGGTCATATATCTCCCAGGAGGACAGATTCCCATCAGACCTCTACTATGGCCATACAGGTAGGTATAGAGTTACATTTCTATCACCTGTATGTCCATAGTAGAGGTCATATATCTCCCAGGAGGACAGATTCCCATCAGACCTCTACTATGGCCATACAGGTAGGTATAGAGTTACATTTCTATCATCTGTATGTCCATAGTAGAGGTCAGATATCTCCCAGGAGGACAGATTCCCATCAGACCTCTACTATGGCCATACAGGTAGGTATAGAGTTACATTTTTATCACCTGTATGTCCATAGTAGAGGTCAGATATCTCCCAGGGGGGACAGATTCCCATCAGACCTCTACTATGGCCATACAGGTAGGTATAGAGTTACATTTCTATCATCTGTATGTCCATAGTAGAGGTCAGATATCTCCCAGGGGGGACAGACTCCCATCAGACCTCTACTATGGCCATACAGGTAGGTATAGAGTTACATTTCTATCATCTGTATGTCCATAGTAGAGGTCAGATATCTCCCAGGGGGGACAGATTCCCATCAGACCTCTACTATGGCCATACAGGTAGGTATAGAGTTACATTTCTGTCACCTGTATGCCCATAGTAGAGGTCAGATATCTCCCAGGGGGACAGACTCCCATCAGACCTCTACTATGGCCATACAGGTAGGTATAGAGTTACATTTCTATCACCTGTATGCCCATAGTAGAGGTCAGATATCTCCCAGGAGGGACAGATTCCCATCAGACCTCTACTATGGCCATACAGGTAGGTATAGAGTTACATTTCTATCACCTGTATGTCCATAGTAGAGGTCTGATATCTCCCAGGGGGGACAGATTCCCATCAGACCTCTACTATGGCCATACAGGTAGGTATAGAGTTACATTTCTATCACCTGTATGCCCATAGTAGAGGTCAGATATCTCCCAGGGGGGACAGATTCCCATCAGACCTCTACTATGGCCATACAGGTAGGTATAGAGTTACATTTCTATCACCTGTATGTCCATAGTAGAGGTCAGATATCTCCCAGGGGGGACAGATTCCCATCAGACCTCTACTATGGCCATACAGGTAGGTATAGAGTTACATTTCTATCATCTGTATGTCCATAGTAGAGGTCAGATATCTCCCAGGGGGGACAGATTCCCATCAGACCTCTACTATGGCCATACAGGTAGGTATAGAGTTACATTTCTATCACCTGTATGCCCATAGTAGAGGTCAGATATCTCCCAGGGGGACAGACTCCCATCAGACCTCTACTATGGCCATACAGGTAGGTATAGAGTTACATTTCTATCACCTGTATGTCCATAGTAGAGGTCAGATATCTCCCAGGGGGGACAGATTCCCATCAGACCTCTACTATGGTCATACAGGTAGGTATAGAGTTACATTTCTATCACCTGTATGTCCATAGTAGAGGTCAGATATCTCCCAGGGGGACAGACTCCCATCAGACCTCTACTATGGCCATACAGGTAGGTATAGAGTTACATTTCTATCACCTGTATGCCCATAGTAGAGGTCAGATATCTCCCAGGGGGGACAGACTCCCATCAGACCTCTACTATGGCCATACAGGTAGGTATAGAGTTACATTTCTATCACCTGTATGCCCATAGTAGAGGTCAGATATCTCCCAGGGAGGACAGATTCCCATCAGACCTCTACTATGGCCATACAGGTAGGTATAGAGTTACATTTCTATCACCTGTATGTCCATAGTAGAGGTCAGATATCTCCCAGGGGGACAGATTCCCATCAGACCTCTACTATGGCCATACAGGTAGGTATAGAGTTACATTTCTATCACCTGTATGCCCATAGTAGAGGTCAGATATCTCCCAGGGGGGACAGACTCCCATCAGACCTCTACTATGGTCATACAGGTAGGTATAGAGTTACATTTCTATTACCTGTATGTCCATAGTAGAGGTCAGATATCTCCCAGGGGGGACAGACTCCCATCAGACCTCTACTATGGTCATACAGGTAGGTATAGAGTTACATTTCTATCACCTGTGTGCCCATAGTAGAGGTCAGATATCTCCCAGGGGGGACAGATTCCCATCAGACCTCTACTATGGCCATACAGGTAGGTATAGAGTTACATTTCTATCACCTGTATGTCCATAGTAGAGGTCAGATATCTCCCAGGGGGGACAGATTCCCATCAGACCTCTACTATGGCCATACAGGTAGGTATAGAGTTACATTTCTATCACCTGTGTGCCCATAGTAGAGGTCAGATATCTCCCAGGGGGGACAGATTCCCATCAGACCTCTACTATGGCCATACAGGTAGGTATAGAGTTACATTTCTATAACCTGTGTGCCCATAGTAGAGGTCAGATATCTCCCAGGAGGGACAGACTCCCATCAGACCTCTACTATGGCCATACAGGTAGGTATAGAGTTACATTTCTATCACCTGTATGCCCATAGTAGAGGTCAGATATCTCCCAGGGGGGACAGACTCCCATCAGACCTCTACTATGGCCATACAGGTAGGTATAGAGTTACATTTCTATCACCTGTATGTCCATAGTAGAGGTCAGATATCTCCCAGGAGGGACAGACTCCCATCAGACCTCTACTATGGCCATACAGGTAGGTATAGAGTTACATTTCTATCACCTGTATGTCCATAGTAGAGGTCAGATATCTCCCAGGGGGGACAGACTCCCATCAGACCTCTACTATGGCCATACAGGTAGGTATAGAGTTACATTTCTATCACCTGTATGTCCATAGTAGAGGTCAGATATCTCCCAGGGGGGACAGATTCCCATCAGACCTCTACTATGGCCATACAGGTAGGTATAGAGTTACATTTCTATCACCAGTATGCCCATAGTAGAGGTCAGATATCTCCCAGGGGGGACAGATTCCCATCAGACCTCTACTATGGTCATACAGGTAGGTATAGAGTTACATTTCTATCACCTGTATGCCCATAGTAGAGGTCAGATATCTCCCAGGGAGGACAGATTCCCATCAGACCTCTACTATGGCCATACAGGTAGGTATAGAGTTACATTTCTATCACCTGTATGCCCATAGTAGAGGTCAGATATCTCCCAAGGGGGACAGATTCCCATCAGACCTCTACTATGGCCATACAGGTAGGTATAGAGTTACATTTCTATCACCTGTATGTCCATAGTAGAGGTCAGATATCTCCCAGGGGGACAGATTCCCATCAGACCTCTACTATGGCCATACAGGTAGGTATAGAGTTACAATTCTATCACCTGTATGTCCATAGTAGAGGTCAGATATCTCCCAGGGGGGACAGATTCCCATCAGACCTCTTCTATGGGCCATACAGGTAGGTATAGAGTTACATTTCTATCACCTGTATGCCCATAGTAGAGGTCAGATATCTCCCAGGGGGGACAGATTCCCATCAGACCTCTACTATGGGCCATACAGGTAGGTATAGAGTTACATTTCTATCACCTGTATGTCCATAGTAGAGGTCAGATATCTCCCAGGAGGGACAGACTCCCATCAGACCTCTACTATGGCCATACAGGTAGGTATAGAGTTACATTTCTATCACCTGTATGTCCATAGTAGAGGTCAGATATCTCCCAGGGGGGACAGACTCCCATCAGACCTCTACTATGGCCATACAGGTAGGTATAGAGTTACATTTCTATCACCTGTATGTCCATAGTAGAGGTCAGATATCTCCCAGGGGGGACAGATTCCCATCAGACCTCTACTATGGGCCATACAGGTAGTTATAGAGTTACATTTCTATCACCTGTATGCCCATAGTAGAGGTCAGATATCTCCCAGGGGGAACAGATTCCCATCAGACCTCTACTATGGCCATACAGGTAGGTATAGAGTTACATTTCTATCACCTGTATGGCCATAGTATAGGTCAGATATCTCCCAGGGTGGACAGATTCCCATCAGACCTCTACTATGGGCCATACAGGTAGGTATAGAGTTACATTTCTATCACCTGTATGCCCATAGTAGAGGTCAGATATCTCCCAGGGTGGACAGATTCCCATCAGACCTCTACTATGGGCCATACAGGTAGGTATAGAGTTACATTTCTATCACCTGTATGCCCATAGTAGAGGTCAGATATCTCCCAGGGGGGACAGATTCCCATCAGACCTCTACTATGGGCATACAGGTAGGTATAGAGTTACATTTCTATCACCTGTATGCCCATAGTAGAGGTCAGATATGTCCCAGGGAGGACAGATTCCCATCAGACCTCTACTATGAGCCATACAGGTAGGTATAGAGTTACATTTCTATCACCTGTATGCCCATAGTAGAGGTCAGATATCTCCCAGGGGGGACAGACTCCCATCAGACCTCTACTATGGCCATACAGGTAGGTATAGTGTTACATTTCTATCACCTGTATGGCCATAGTAGAGGTCAGATATCTCCCAGGGGGGACAGACTCCCATCAGACCTTTACTATGGCCATACAGGTAGGTATAGAGTTACATTTCTATCTCCTGTATGGCCATAGTAGAGGTCAGATATCTCCCAGGGGGAACAGATTCCCATCAGACCTCTACTATGGCCATACAGGTAGGTATAGAGTTACATTTCTATCACCTGTATGCCCATAGTAGAGGTCAGATATCTCCCAGGGGAGACAGATTCCCATCAGACCTCTACTATGGCCATACAGGTAGGTATAGAGTTACATTTCTATCACCTGTATGCCCATAGTAGACGTCAGATATCTCCCAGGGGGGACAGATTCCCATCAGACCTCTACTATGGCCATACAGGTAGGTATAGAGTTACTTTTCTATCACCCGTATGGCCCATAGTAGAGGTTAGATATCTCCCAGGGGGGACAGATTCCCATCAGACCTCTACTATGGCCATACAGGTAGGTATAGAGTTACATTTCTATCACCTATATGTCCAAAGTAGAGGTCAGATATCTCCCAGGGGGGACAGACTCCCATCAGACCTCTACTATGGCCATACAGGTAGGTATAGAGTTACATTTCTATCACCTGTATGTCCATAGAAGAGGTCAGATATCTCCCAGGGGGGACAGACTCCCATCAGACCTCTACTATGGGCATACAGGTAGGTATAGAGTTACATTTCTATCACCTGTATGTCCATAGTAGAGGTCAGATATCTCCCAGGGGGGACAGATTCCCATCAGACCTCTACTATGGCCATACAGGTAGGTATAGAGTTACATTTCTATCACCTATATGTCCATAGTAGAGGTCAGATATCTCCCAGGAGGGACAGATTCCCATCAGACCTCTACTATGGCCATACAGGTAGGTATAGAGTTACATTTCTATCACCTGTATGTCCATAGTAGAGGTCAGATATCTCCCAGGGGGGACAGATTCCCATCAGACCTCTTCTATGGCCATACAGGTAGGTATAGAGTTACATTTCTATCACCTGTATGTCCATAGTAGAGGTCAGATATCTCCCAGGGTGGACAGATTCCCATCAGACCTCTACTATGGGCCATACAGGTAGGTATAGAGTTACATTTCTATCACCTGTATGTCCATAGTAGAGGTCAGATATCTCCCAGGGGGGACAGATTCCCATCAGACCTCTACTATGGCCATACAGTTAGGTATAGAGTTACATTTCTATCACCTGTATGCCCATAGTAGAGGTCAGATATCTCCCAGGGGGGACAGATTCCCATCAGACCTCTACTATGGCCATACAGGTAGGTATAGAGTTACATTTCTATCACCTGTATGGCCATAGTATAGGTCAGATATTTCCCAGGGTGGACAGATTCCCATCAGACCTCTACTATGGGCCATACAGGTAGGTATAGAGTTACATTTCTATCTCCTGTATGGCCATAGTAGAGGTCAGATATCTCCCAGGGTGGACAAATTCCCATCAGACCTCTACTATGACCATACAGGTAGGTATAGAGTTACATTTCTATCTCCTGTATGGCCATAGTAGAGGTCAGATATCTCCCAGGGGGAACAGATTCCCATCAGACCTCTACTATGGCCATACAGGTAGGTATAGAGTTACATTTCTATCACCTGTATGGCCATAGTATAGGTCAGATATCTCCCAGGGGTGACAGACTCCCATCAGACCTCTACTATGGCCATACAGTTAGGTATAGAGTTACATTTCTATCACCTGTATGCCCATAGTAGAGGTCAGATATCTCCCAGGGGGGACAGATTCCCATCAGACCTCTACTATGGCCATACAGGTAGGTATAGAGTTACATTTCTATCACCTGTATGGCCATAGTATAGGTCAGATATCTCCCAGGGTGGACAGATTCCCATCAGACCTCTACTATGGGCCATACAGGTAGGTATAGAGTTACATTTCTATCTCCTGTATGGCCATAGTAGAGGTCAGATATCTCCCAGGGTGGACAGATTCCCATCAGACCTCTACTATGACCATACAGGTAGGTATAGAGTTACATTTCTATCTCCTGTATGGCCATAGTAGAGGTCAGATATCTCCCAGGGGGAACAGATTCCCATCAGACCTCTACTATGGCCATACAGGTAGGTATAGAGTTACATTTCTATCACCTGTATGGCCATAGTATAGGTCAGATATCTCCCAGGGTGGACAGATTCCCATCAGACCTCTACTATGGGCCATACAGGTAGGTATAGAGTTACATTTCTATCACCTGTATGCCCATAGTAGAGGTCAGATATCTCCCAGGGGGGACAGATTCCCATCAGACCTCTACTATGGCCATACAGGTAGGTATAGAGTTACATTTCTATCATCTGTGTGCCCATAGTAGAGGTCAGATATCTCCCAGGGGGGACAGATTCCCATCAGACCTCTACTATGGCCATACAGGTAGGTATAGAGTTACATTTCTATCACCTGTATGTCCATAGTAGAGGTCAGATATCTCCCAGGGGGGACAGACTCCCATCAGACCTTTACTATGGCCATACAGGTAGGTATAGAGTTACATTTCTATCTCCTGTATGGCCATAGTAGAGGTCAGATATCTCCCAGGGGGAACAGATTCCCATCAGACCTCTACTATGGCCATACAGGTAGGTATAGAGTTACATTTCTATCACCTGTATGCCCATAGTAGAGGTCAGATATCTCCCAGGAGGGACAAACTCCCATCAGACCTCTACTATGGCCATACAGGTAGGTATAGAGTTACATTTCTATCACCTGTATGCCCATAGTAGAGGTCAGATATCTCCCAGGGGAGACAGATTCCCATCAGACCTCTACTATGGCCATACAGGTAGGTATAGAGTTACATTTCTATCACCTGTATGCCCATAGTAGAGGTCAGATATCTCCCAGGGGGGACAGATTCCCATCAGACCTCTACTATGGGCCATACAGGTAGGTATAGAGTTACATTTCTATCACCTGTATGCCCATAGTAGACGTCAGATATCTCCCAGGGGGGACAGATTCCCATCAGACCTCTACTATGGCCATACAGGTAGGTATAGAGTTACTTTTCTATCACCCGTATGGCCCATAGTAGAGGTTAGATATCTCCCAGGGGGGACAGATTCCCATCAGACCTCTACTATGGCCATACAGGTAGGTATAGAGTTACATTTCTATCACCTATATGTCCATAGTAGAGGTCAGATATCTCCCAGGGGGGACAGACTCCCATCAGACCTCTACTATGGCCATACAGGTAGGTATAGAGTTACATTTCTATCACCTGTATGTCCATAGAAGAGGTCAGATATCTCCCAGGGGGGACAGACTCCCATCAGACCTCTACTATGGGCATACAGGTAGGTATAGAGTTACATTTCTATCACCTGTATGTCCATAGTAGAGGTCAGATATCTCCCAGGGGGGACAGATTCCCATCAGACCTCTACTATGGCCATACAGGTAGGTATAGAGTTACATTTCTATCACCTATATGTCCATAGTAGAGGTCAGATATCTCCCAGGAGGGACAGATTCCCATCAGACCTCTACTATGGCCATACAGGTAGGTATAGAGTTACATTTCTATCACCTGTATGTCCATAGTAGAGGTCAGATATCTCCCAGGGGGGACAGATTCCCATCAGACCTCTTCTATGGCCATACAGGTAGGTATAGAGTTACATTTCTATCTCCTGTATGGCCATAGTATAGGTGAGATATCTCCCAGGGGGGACAGATTCCCATCAGACCTCTACTATGGCCATACAGGTAGGTATAGAGTTACATTTCTATCACCTGTATGCCCATAGTAGAGGTCAGATATCTCCCAGGGGGGACAGATTCCCATCAGACCTCTACTATGGGCCATACAGGTAGGTATAGAGTTACATTTCTATCACCTGTATGCCCATAGTAGAGGTCAGATATCTCCCAGGGGGGACAGATTCCCATCAGACCTCTACTATGGCCATACAGGGAGGTATAGAGTTACATTTCTATCACCTGTATGTCCATAGTAGAGGTCAGATATCTCCCAGGGGGGACAGATTCCCATCAGACCTCTACTATGGCCATACAGGTAGGTATAGAGTTACATTTCTATCACCTATATGTCCATAGTAGAGGTCCGATATCTCCCAGGGGGCACAGACTCCCATCAGACCTCTACTATGGGCATACAGGTAGGTATAGAGTTACATTTCTATCACCTGTATGCCCATAGTAGAGGTCAGATATCTCCCAGGGGGGACAGACTCCCATCAGACCTCTACTATGGCCATACAGGTAGGTATAGAGTTACAATTCTATCACCTGTACGCCCATAGTAGAGGTCAGATATCTCCCAGTGGGGACAGATTCCCATCAGACCTCTACTATGGCCATACAGGTAGGTATAGAGTTACATTTCTATCACCTGTATGCCCATAGTAGAGGTCAGATATCTCCCAGGGGGGACAGACTCCCATCAGACCTCTACTATGGCCATACAGGTAGGTATAGAGTTACAATTCTATCACCTGTATGTCCATAGTAGAGGTCAGATATCTCCCAGGGGGGACAGATTCCCATCAGACCTCTACTATGGCCATACAGGTAGGAATAGAGTTACATTTCTATCACCTGTATGTCCATAGTAGAGGTCAGATATCTCCCAGGGGGGACAGACTCCCATCAGACCTCTACTATGGCCATACAGGTAGGTATAGAGTTACATTTCTATCACCTGTATGCCCATAGTAGAGGTCAGATATCTCCCAGGGGGGACAGACTCCCATCAGACCTCTACTATGGCCATACAGGTAGGTATAGAGTTACATTTCTATCACCTGTATGTCCATAGTAGAGGTCAGATATCTCCCAGGGGGGACAGACTCCCATCAGACCTCTACTATGGCCATACAGGTAGGTATAGAGTTACATTTCTATCACCTGTATGCCCATAGTAGAGGTCAGATATCTCCAGGGGGCACAGACTCCCATCAGACCTCTACTATGGCCATACAGGTAGGTATAGAGTTACATTTCTATCACCTGTATGCCCATAGTAGTGGTCAGATATCTCCCAGGGGGGACAGATTCCCATCAGACCTCTACTATGGCCATACAGGTAGGTATAGAGTTACATTTCTATCAACTGTAAGCCCATAGTAGAGGTCAGATATCTCCCAGGGGGGACAGATTCCCATCAGACCTCTACTACGGCCATACAGGTAGGTATAGAGTTACATTTCTATCACCTGTATGCCCATAGTAGAGGTCAGATATCTCCCAGGGGGGACAGACTCCCATCAGACCTCTACTATGGCCATACAGGTAGGTATAGAGTTACATTTCTATCACCTGTATGCCCATAGTAGAGGTCAGATATCTCCAGGGGGCACAGACTCCCATGAGACCTCTACTATGGGCATACAGGTAGGTATAGAGTTACAATTCTATCCCCTGTACGCCCATAGTAGAGGTCAGATATCTCCAGGGGGCACAGACTCCCATCAGACCTCTACTATGGGCATACAGGTAGGTATAGAGTTACATTTCTATCACCTGTATGTCCATAGTAGAGGTCAGATATCTCCCAGGAGGGACAGATTCCCATCAGACCTCTACTATGGCCATACAGGTAGGTATAGAGTTACATTTCTATCACCTATATGTCCATAGTAGAGGTCCGATATCTCCCAGGGGGCACAGACTCCCATCAGACCTCTACTATGGGCATACAGGTAGGTATAGAGTTACATTTCTATCACCTGTATGCCCATAATAGAGGTCAGATATCTCCCAGGGGGGACAGATTCCCATCAGACCTCTACTATGGCCATACAGGGAGGTATAGAGTTACATTTCTATCACCTGTATGTCCATAGTAGAGGTCAGATATCTCCCAGGGGGGACAGATTCCCATCAGACCTCTACTATGGCCATACAGGTAGGTATAGAGTTACATTTCTATCACCTATATGTCCATAGTAGAGGTCCGATATCTCCCAGGGGGCACAGACTCCCATCAGACCTCTACTATGGGCATACAGGTAGGTATAGAGTTACATTTCTATCACCTGTATGCCCATAGTAGAGGTCAGATATCTCCCAGGGGGGACAGACTCCCATCAGACCTCTACTATGGCCATACAGGTGGGTATAGAGTTACAATTCTATCACCTGTACGCCCATAGTAGAGGTCAGATATCTCCCAGTGGGGACAGATTCCCATCAGACCTCTACTATGGCCATACAGGTAGGTATAGAGTTACATTTCTATCACCTGTATGCCCATAGTAGAGGTCAGATATCTCCCAGGGGGGACAGATTCCCATCAGACCTCTACTATGGCCATACAGGTAGGTATAGAGTTACAATTCTATCACCTGTACGCCCATAGTAGAGGTCAGATATCTCCAGGGGGCACAGACTCCCATCAGACCTCTACTATGGCCATACAGGTAGGTATAGAGTTACATTTCTATCACCTGTATGCCCATAGTAGAGGTCAGATATCTCCCAGGGGGGACAGATTCCCATCAGACCTCTACTATGGCCATACAGGTAGGTATAGAGTTACATTTCTATCAACTGTATGCCCATAGTAGAGGTCAGATATCTCCCAGGGGGGACAGATTCCCATCAGACCTCTACTACGGCCATACAGGTAGGTATAGAGTTACATTTCTATCACCTGTATGCCCATAGTAGAGGTCAGATATCTCCCAGGGGGGACAGACTCCCATCAGACCTCTACTATGGCCATACAGGTAGGTATAGAGTTACATTTCTATCACCTGTATGCCCATAGTAGAGGTCAGATATCTCCAGGGGGCACAGACTCCCATGAGACCTCTACTATGGGCATACAGGTAGGTATAGAGTTACAATTCTATCCCCTGTACGCCCATAGTAGAGGTCAGATATCTCCAGGGGGCACAGACTCCCATCAGACCTCTACTATGGGCATACAGGTAGGTATAGAGTTACATTTCTATCACCTGTATGTCCATAGTAGAGGTCAGATATCTCCCAGGAGGGACAGATTCCCATCAGACCTCTACTATGGCCATACAGGTAGGTATAGAGTTACATTTCTATCACCTGTATGTCCATAGTAGAGGTCTGATGTCTCCCAGGGGGGACAGACTCCCATCAGACCTCTACTATGGCCATACAGGTAGGTATAGAGTTACATTTCTATCACCTGTATGTCCATAGTAGAGGTCTGATGTCTCCCAGGGGGGACAGACTCCCATCAGACCTCTACTATGGCCATACAGGTAGGTATAGAGTTACATTTCTATCACCTGTATGTCCATAGTAGAGGTCAGATATCTCCCAGGGGGGACAGACTCCCATCAGACCTCTACTATGGGCCATACAGGTAGGTATAGAGTTACATTTCTATCACCTGTATGCCCATAGTAGAGGTCAGATATCTCCCAGGGGGGACGGATTCCCATCAGACCTCTACTATGGCCATACAGGTAGGTATAGAGTTACATTTCTATCACCTGTATGCCCATAGTAGAGGTCAAATATCTCCCAGGGGGGACAGACTCCCATCAGACCTCTACTATGGTCATACAGGTAGATATAGAGTTACATTTCTATCACCTGTATGCCCATAGTAGAGGTCTGATATCTCCCAGGGGGGACAGATTCCCATCAGACCTCTACTATGGCCATACAGGTAGGTATAGAGTTACATTTCTATCACCTGTATGCCCATAGTAGAGGTCAGATATCTCCCAGGAGGGACAGACTCCCATCAGACCTCTACTATGGCCATACAGGTAGGTATAGAGTTACATTTCTATCACCTATATGTCCATAGTAGATGTCAGATATCTCCCAGGGGGGACAGACTCCCATCAGACCTCTACTATGGCCATACAGGTAGGTATAGAGTTACATTTCTATCACCTGTATGTCCATAGTAGAGGTCAGATATCTCCCAGGGGGGACAGACTCCCATCAGACATCTACTATGGCCATACAGGTAGGTATAGAGTTACATTTCTATCACCTGTATGTCCATAGTAGAGGTCAGATATCTCCCAGGGGGGACAGATTCCCATCAGACATCTACTATGGCCATACAGGTAGGTATAGAGTTACATTTCTATCACCTGCATGTCCATAGTAGAGGTCAGATATCTCCCAGGGGGGACAGATTCCCATCAGACCTCTACTATGGGCCATACAGGTAGGTATAGAGTTACATTTCTATCACCTGTATGTCCATAGTAGAGGTCAGATATCTGCCAGGGGGGACCGACTCCCATCAGACCTCTACTATGGCCATACAGGTAGGTATAGAGTTACATTTCTATCACCTGTATGCCCATAGTAGAAGTCAGATATCTCCCAGGGGGGACAGATTCCCATCAGACCTCTACTATGGCCATACAGGTAGGTATAGAGTTACATTTCTATCACCTGTATGCCCATAGTAGAGGTCAGATATCTCCCAGGGGGGACAGACTCCCATCAGACCTCTACTTTGGCCATACAGGTAGGTATAGAGTTACAATTCTATCACCTGTACGCCCATAGTAGAGGTCAGATATCTCCAGGGGGCACAGACTCCCATCAGACCTCTACTATGGCCATACAGGTAGGTATAGAGTTACATTTCTATCACCTGTATGCCCATAGTAAAGGTCAGATATCTCCCAGGGGGGACAGACTCCCATCAGACCTCTACTATGGCCATACAGGGAGGTATAGAGTTACATTTCTATCACCTGTATGCCCATAGTAGAGGTCAGATATCTCCCAGGGTGGACAAACTCCCATCAGACCTCTACTATGGGCCATACAGGTAGGTATAGAGTTACATTTCTATCACCTGTATGCCCACAATAGAGGTCAGATATCTCCCAGGGGGGACAGATTCCCATCAGACCTCTACTATGGCCATACAGGTAGGTATAGAGTTACATTTCTATCACCTGTATGCCCATAGTAGAGGTCAGATATCTCCCAGGGGGGACAGACTCCCATCAGACCTCTACTATGGCCATACAGGTAGGTATAGAGTTACATTTCTATCACCTGTATGCCCATAGTAGAGGTCAGATATCTCCCAGGGGGGACAGATTGCCATCAGACCTCTACTACGGCCATACAGGTAGGTATAGAGTTACATTTCTATCACCTGTATGTCCATAGTAGAGGTCAGATATCTCCCAGGGGGGACAGATTCCCATCAGACCTCTACTATGGCCATACAGGTAGGTATAGAGTTACATTTCTATCACCTGTATGTCCATAGTAGAGGTCAGATATCTCCCAGGGGGGACAGATTCCCATCAGACCTCTACTATGGCCATACAGGTAGGTATAGAGTTACATTTCTATCACCTGTATGTCCATAGTAGAGGTCAGATATCTCCCAGGGGGGACAGATTCCCATCAGACCTCTACTGTGGCCATACAGGTAGGTATAGAGTTACATTTCTATCACCTGTATGTCCATAGTAGAGGTCAGATATTTCCTAGGGGGGACAGACTCCCATCAGACCTCTACTATGGCCATACAGGTAGGTATAGAGTTACATTTCTATCACCTGTATGCCCATAGTAGAGGTCAGATATCTCCCAGGGAGGACAGACTCCCATCAGACCTCTACTATGGCCATACAGGTAGGTATAGAGTTACATTTCTATCACCTGTATGGCCATAGTAGAGGTCAGATATCTCCCAGGGGGGACAGACTCCCATCAGACATCTACTATGGCCATACAGGTAGGTATAGAGTTACAATTCTATCCCCTGTACGCCCATAGTAGAGGTCAGATATCTCCAGGGGGCACAGACTCCCATCAGACCTCTACTATGGGCATACAGGTAGGTATAGAGTTACATTTCTATCACCTGTATGGCCATAGTATAGGTCAGATATCTCCCAGGGTGGACAGATTCCCATCAGACCTCTACTATGGGCCATACAGGTAGGTATAGAGTTACATTTCTATCTCCTGTATGGCCATAGTAGAGGTCAGATATCTCCCAGGGGGAACAGATTCCCATCAGACCTCTACTATGGCCATACAGGTAGGTATAGAGTTACATTTCTATCACCTGTATGCCCATAGTAGAGGTCAGATATCTCCCAGGGGGGACAGATTCCCATCAGACCTCTACTATGGCCATACAGGTAGGTATAGAGATACATTTCTATCACCTGTATGGCCATAGTATAGGTCAGATATCTCCCAGGGTGGACAGATTCCCATCAGACCTCTACTATGACTATACAGGTAGGTATAGAGTTACATTTCTATCTCCTGTATGGCCATAGTAGAGGTCAGATATCTCCCAGGGGGAACAGATTCCCATCAGACCTCTACTATGGCCATACAGGTAGGTATAGAGTTACATTTCTATCACCTGTATGGCCATAGTATAGGTCAGATATCTCCCAGGGTGGACAGATTCCCATCAGACCTCTACTATGGGCCATACAGGTAGGTATAGAGTTACATTTCTATCACCTGTATGCCCATAGTAGAGGTCAGATATCTCCCAGGGGTGACAGACTCCCATCACACCTCTACTATGGGCCATACAGGTAGGTATAGAGTTACATTTCTATCACCTGTATGCCCATAGTAGAGGTCAGATATCTCCCAGGGGGGACAGATTCCCATCAGACCTCTACTATGGCCATACAGGTAGGTATAGAGTTACATTTCTATCACCTGTGTGCCCATAGTAGAGGTCAGATATCTCCCAGGGGGGACAGATTCCCATCAGACCTCTACTATGGCCATACAGGTAGGTATAGAGTTACATTTCTATCACCTGTATGCCCATAGTAGAGGTCAGATATGTCCCAGGGAGGACAGATTCCCATCAGACCTCTACTATGAGCCATACAGGTAGGTATAGAGTTACATTTCTATCACCTGTATGCCCATAGTAGAGGTCAGATATCTCCCAGGAGGGACAGACTCCCATCAGACCTCTACTATGGCCATACAGGTAGATATAGAGTTACATTTCTATCACCTGTATGCCCATAGTAGAGGTCAGATATCTCCCAGAGGGGACAGATTCCCATCAGACCTCTACTATGGCCATACAGGTAGGTATAGAGTTACATTTCTATCACCTGTATGGCCATAGTAGAGGTCAGATATCTCCCAGGGGGGACAGACTCCCATCAGACCTCTACTATGGCCATACAGGTAGGTATAGAGTTACATTTCTATCACCTGTATGGCCATAGTAGAGGTCAGATATCTCCCAGGGGGGACAGACTCCCATCAGACCTCTACTATGGCCATACAGGTAGGTATAGAGTTACATTTCTATCACCTGTATGGCCATAGTAGAGGTCAGATATCTCCCAGGGGGAACAGATTCCCATCAGACCTCTACTATGGCCATACAGGTAGGTATAGAGTTACATTTCTATCACCTGTATGCCCATAGTAGAGGTCAGATATCTCCCAGGAGGGACAGACTCCCATCAGACTTCTACTATGGCCATACAGGTAGGTATAGAGTTACATTTCTATCACCTGTATGCCCATAGTAGAGGTCAGATATCTCCCAGAGGGGACAGATTCCCATCAGACCTCTACTATGGCCATACAGGTAGGTATAGAGTTACATTTCTATCACCTGTATGCCCATAGTAGAGGTCAGATATCTCCCAGGGGGGACAGACTCCCATCTGACCTCTACTATGGCCATACAGGTAGGTATAGAGTTACATTTGTATCACCTGTATGCCCATAGTAGAGGTCAGATATCTCCCAGAGGGGACAGATTCCCATCAGACCTCTACTATGGCCATACAGGTAGGTATAGAGTTACATTTCTATCACCTGTATGTCCATAGTAGAGGTCAGATATCTCCCAGGGGGGACAGACTCCCATTAGACCTCTACTATGGCCATACAGGTAGGTATAGAGTTACATTTCTATCACCTGTATGTCCATAGTAGAGGTCAGATATCTCCCAGGGGGGACAGATTCCCATCAGACCTCTACTATGGCCATACAGGTAGGTATAGAGTTACATTTCTATCACCTATATGTCCATAGTAGAGGTCAGATATCTCCCAGGAGGGACAGACTCCCATCAGACCTCTACTATGGCCATACAGGTAGGTATAGAGTTACATTTCTATCACCTATATGTCCATAGTAGAGGTCAGATATCTCCCAGGGGGGACAGACTCCCATCAGACCTCTACTATGGCCATACAGGTAGGTATAGAGTTACATTTCTATCACCTGTATGGCCATAGTAGAGGTCAGATATCTCCCAGGGGGGACAGATTCCCATCAGACCTCTACTATGGCCATACAGGTAGGTATAGAGTTACATTTCTATCACCTGTATGCCCATAGTAGAGGTCAGATATCTCCCAGGGGGGGACAGACTCCCATCAGACCTCTACTATGGCCATACAGGTAGGTATAGAGTTACATTTCTATCACCTGTATGCCCATAGTAGAGGTCAGATATCTCCCAGGGGGGACAGACTCCCATCAGACCTCTACTATGGCCATACAGGTAGGTATAGAGTTACAATTCTATCACCTGTACGCCCATAGTAGAGGTCAGATATCTCCCAGGGGGGACAGACTCCCATCAGACCTCTACTATGGCCATAGAGGTAGGTATAGAGTTACATTTCTATCACCTGTATGCCCATAGTAGAGGTCAGATATCTCCCAGGGGGGACAGACTCCCATCAGACCTCTACTATGGCCATACAGGTAGGTATAGAGTTACAATTCTATCACCTGTACGCCCATAGTAGAGGTCAGATATCTCCAGGGGGCAGAGACTCCCATCAGACCTCTACTATGGCCATACAGGTAGGTATAGAGTTACATTTCTATCACCTGTATGCCCATAGTAGAGGTCAGATATCTCACAGGGGGGACAGATTCCCATCAGACCTCTACTATGGCCATACAGGTAGGTATAGAGTTACATTTCTATCAACTGTATGCCCATAGTAGAGGTCAGATATCTCCCAGGGGGGACAGATTCCCATCAGACCTCTACTACGGCCATACAGGTAGGTATAGAGTTACATTTCTATCACCTGTATGCCCATAGTAGAGGTCAGATATCTCCCAGGGGGGACAGATTCCCATCAGACCTCTACTATGGCCATACAGGTAGGTATAGAGTTACATTTCTATCACCTGTATGCCCATAGTAGAGGTCAGATATCTCCAGGGGGCACAGACTCCCATGAGACCTCTACTATGGGCATACAGGTAGGTATAGAGTTACAATTCTATCCCCTGTACGCCCATAGTAGAGGTCAGATATCTCCAGGGGGCACAGACTCCCATCAGACCTCTACTATGGGCATACAGGTAGGTATAGAGTTACATTTCTATCACCTGTATGTCCATAGTAGAGGTCAGATATCTCCCAGGAGGGACAGATTCCCATCAGACCTCTACTATGGCCATACAGGTAGGTATAGAGTTACATTTCTATCACCTGTATGTCCATAGTAGAGGTCTGATGTCTCCCAGGGGGGACAGACTCCCATCAGACCTCTACTATGGCCATACAGGTAGGTATAGAGTTACATTTCTATCACCTGTATGTCCATAGTAGAGGTCAGATATCTCCCAGGAGGGACAGATTCCCATCAGACCTCTACTATGGCCATACAGGTAGGTATAGAGTTACATTCCTATCACCTGTATGCCCATAGTAGAGGTCTGATATCTACCAGGGGGACAGATTCCCATCAGACCTCTACTATGGGCCATACAGGTAGGTATAGAGTTACATTTCTATCACCTGTGTGCCCATAGTAGAGGTCAGATATCTCCCAGGAGGGACAGATTCCCATCAGACCTCTACTATGGCCATACAGGTAGGTATAGAGTTACATTTCTATCACCTGTATGTCCATAGTAGAGGTCTGATGTCTCCCAGGGGGGACAGACTCCCATCAGACCTCTACTATGGCCATACAGGTAGGTATAGAGTTACATTCCTATCACCTGTATGCCCATAGTAGAGGTCAGATATCTCCCAGGAGGGACAGACTCCCATCAGACCTCTACTATGGCCATACAGGTATGTATAGAGTTACATTTCTATCACCAGTATGCCCATAGTAGAGGTCAGATATCTCCCAGGAGGGACAGACTCCCATCAGACCTCTACTATGGCCATACAGGTATGTATAGAGTTACATTTCTATCACCAGTATGCCCATAGTAGAGGTCAGATATCTCCCAGGAGGGACAGACTCCCATCAGACCTCTACTATGGCCATACAGGTATGTATAGAGTTACATTTCTATCACCAGTATGCCCATAGTAGAGGTCAGATATGTCCCAGGAGGGACAGATTCCCATCAGACCTCTACTATGGCCATACAGGTAGGTATAGAGTTACATTTCTATCACCTGTATGCCCATAGTAGAGGTCAGATATCTCCCAGGGGGGACAGACTCCCATCAGACCTCTACTATGGGCACACAGGTGATAGAAATGTAACTCTATACCTACCTGTATGGCCATAGTAGAGGTCTGATGGGAGTCTGTCCCCCCTGGGAGATATCTGACCTCTACTATGGACATACAGGTGATAGAAATGTAACTCTATACCTACCTGTATGGCCATAGTAGAGGTCTGATGGGAATCTGTCCCCCCTGGGAGATATCTGACCTCTACTATGGACATACAGGTGATAGAAATGTAACTCTATACCTACCTGTATGGCCCATAGTAGAGGTCTGATGGGAATCTGTCCCCCCTGGGAGATATCTGACCTCTACTATGGGCATACAGGAGATAGAAATGTAACTCTATACCTACCTGTATGTCCATAGTAGAGGTCTGATGGGAATCTGTCCCCCCTGGGAGATATCTGACCTCTACTATGGGCATACAGGTGATAGAAATGTAACTCTATACCTACCTGTATGGCCATAGTAGAGGTCTGATGGGAGTCTGTCCCCCCTGGGAGATATCTGACCTCTACTATGGACATACAGGTGATAGAAATGTAACTCTATACCTACCTGTATGGCCATAGTAGAAGTCTGATGGGAATCTGTCCCCCCTGGGAGATATCTGACCTCTACTATGGACATACAGGTGATAGAAATGTAACTCTATACCTACCTGTATGGCCATAGTAGAGGTCTGATGGGAATCTGTCCCCCCTGGGAGATATCTGACCTCTACTATGGGCATACAGGAGATAGAAATGTAACTCTATACCTACCTGTATGTCCATAGTAGAGGTCTGATGGGAATCTGTCCCTCCTGGGAGATATCTGACCTCTACTATGGACATACAGGTGATAGAAATGTAACTCTATACCTACCTGTATGGCCATAGTAGAGGTCTGATGGGAATCTGTCCCCCCTGGGAGATATCTGACCTCTACTATGGGCATACAGGAGATAGAAATGTAACTCTATACCTACCTGTATGGCCATAGTAGAGGTCTGATGGGAATCTGTCCCCCCTGGGAGATATCTGACCTCTACTATGGGCATACAGGTGATAGAAATGTAACTCTATACCTACCTGTATGGCCATAGTAGAGGTCTGATGGGAATCTGTCTCCCCTGGGAGATATCTGACCTCTACTATGGACATACAGGTGATAGAAATGTAACTCTATACCTACCTGTATGGCCATAGTAGAGGTCTGATGGGAGTCTGTCCCCCCTGGGAGATATCTGACCTCTACTATGGGCATACAGGTGATAGAAATGTAAATCTATACCTACCTGTATGGCCATAGTAGAGGTCTGATGGGAGTTTGTCCCCAATGGGAGATATCTGACCTCTACTATGGACATACAGGTGATAGAAATGTAACACTATACCTACCTGTATGGCCCATAGTAGAGGTCTGATGGGAGTCTGTCCCTCCTGGGAGATATCTGACCTCTACTATGGACATACAGGTGATAGAAATGTAACTCTATACCTACCTGTATGGCCATAGTAGAGGTCTGATGGGAGTCTGTACCCCCTGGGAGATATCTGACCTCTACTATGGGCATACAGGTGATAGGAATGTAACTCTATACCTACCTGTATGCCCATAGTAGAGGTCTGATGGGAATCTGTCCACCCTGGGAGATATCTGACCTCTACTATGGACATACAGGTTATAGAAATCTAACTCTATACCTACCTGTATGGCCATAGTAGAGGTCTGATGGGAGTCTGTCCCCCCTGGGAGATATCTGACCTCTACTATGGGCATACAGGTGATAGAAATGTAACTCTATACCTACCTGTATGGCCATAGTAGAGGTCTGATGGGAATCTGTCCCCCCTGGGAGATATCTGACCTCTACTATAGGCATACAGGTGATAGAAATTTAACTCTATACCTACCTGTATGGCCATAGTAGAGGTCTGATGGGAGTCTGTCCCCCCTGGGAGATATCTGACCTCTACTATGGACATACAGGTGATAGAAATGTAACTCTATACCTACCTGTATGGCCGTAGTAGAGGTCTGATGGGAATCTGTCCCTCCTGGGAGATATCTGACCTCTACTATGGGCATACAGGTGATAGAAATGTAACTCTATACCTACCTGTATGGCCATAGTAGAGGTCTGATGGGAGTCTGTCCCTCCTGGGAGATATCTGACCTCTACTATAGGCATACAGGTGATAGAAATTTAACTCTATACCTACTTGTATGGCCATAGTAGAGGTCTGATGGGAGTCTGTCCCCCCTGGGAGATATCTGACCTCTACTATGGACATACAGGTGATAGAAATGTAACTCTATACCTACCTGTATGGCCATAGTAGAGGTCTGATGGGAATCTGTCCCCCCTGGGAGATATCTGACCTCTACTATGGACATACAGGTGATAGAAATGTAACTCTATACCTACCTGTATGGCCGTAGTAGAGGTCTGATGGGAATCTGTCCCTCCTGGGAGATATCTGACCTCTACTATGGGCATACAGGTGATAGAAATGTAACTCTATACCTACCTGTATGGCCATAGTAGAGGTCTGATGGGAGTCTGTCCCCCCTGGGAGTTATCTGACCTCTACTATGGACATACAGGTGATAGAAATGTAACTCTATACCTACCTGTATGGCCATAGTAGAGGTCTGATGGGAATCTGTCCCCCCTGGGAGATATCTGACCTCTACTATGGGCATACAGGTGATAGAAATGTAACTCTATACCTACCTGTATGGCCCATAGTAGAGGTCTGATGGGAATCTGTCCCCCCTGGGAGATATCTGACCTCTACTATGGCCATACAGGTGATAGAAATGTAACTCTATACCTACCTGTATGGCCATAGTAGAGGTCTGATGGGAGTCTGTCCCCCCTGGGAGATATCTGACCTCTACTATGAGCATACAGGTGATAGAAATGTAACTCTATACCTACCTGTATGGCTCATAGGAGAGGTCTGATGGGAATCTGTCCCCCCTGGGAGATATCTGACCTCTACTATGGGCATACAGGTCATAGAAATGTAACTCTATACCTACCTGTATGGCCATAGTAGAGGTCTGATGGGAATCTGTCCCCCCCTGGGAGATATCTGACCTCTACTATGGGCACACAGGTGATAGAAATGTAACTCTATACCTACCTGTATGGCCATAGTAGAGGTCTGATGGGAATCTGTCCCCCCTGGGAGATATCTGACCTCTACTATGGGCATACAGGTGATAGAAATGTAACTCTATACCTACCTGTATGGCCATAGTAGAGGTCTGATGGGAATCTGTCCCCCCTGGGAGATATCTGACCTCTACTATGGGCATACAGGTGATAGAAATGTAACTCTATACCTACCTGTATGGCCATAGTAGAGGTCTGATGGGAATCTGTCCCCCCTGGGAGATATCTGACCTCTACTATGGACATACAGGTGATAGAAATGTAACTCTATACCTACCTGTATGGCCATAGTAGAGGTCTGATGGGAGTCTGTCCCCCCTGGGAGATATCTGACCTCTACTATGGACATACAGGTGATAGAAATGTAACTCTATACCTACCTGTATGGCCATAGTAGAGGTCTGATGGGAATCTGTCCCCCCTGGGAGATATCTGACCTCTACTATGGGCATACAGGTGATAGAAATGTAACTCTATACCTACCTGTATGGCCATAGTAGAGGTCTGATGGGAATCTGTCCCCCCTGGGAGATATCTGACCTCTACTATGGGCATACAGGTGATAGAAATGTAACTCTATACCTACCTGTATGGCCATAGTAGAGGTCTGATGGGAATCTGTCCCCCCTGGGAGATATCTGACCTCTACTATGGACATACAGGTGATAGAAATGTAACTCTATACCTACCTGTATGGCCATAGTAGAGGTCTGATGGGAGTCTGTCCCCCCCTGGGAGATATCTGACCTCTACTATGGGCATACAGGTCATAGAAATGTAACTCTATACCTACCTGTATGGCCATAGTAGAGGTCTGATGGGAGTCTGTCCCCCCTGGGAGATATCTGACCTCTACTATGGGCATACAGGTGATAGAAATGTAACTCTATACCTGCCTGTATGGCCATAGTAGAGGTCTGATGGGAATCTGTCCCCCCTGGGAGATATCTGACCTCTACTATGGACATACAGGTGATAGAAATGTAACTCTATACCTACCTGTATGGCCATAGTAGAGGTCTGATGGGAGTCTTTCCCCCCTGGAAGATATCTGACCTCTACTATGGGCATACAGGTGATAGAAATGTAACTCTATACCTACCTGTATGGCCATAGTAGGGGTCTGATGGGAGTCTTTCCCCCCTGGAAGATATCTGACCTCTACTATGGACATACAGGTGATAGAAATGTAACTCTATACCTACCTGTATGGCCATAGTAGAGGTCTGATGGGAGTCTGTCCCCCCCTGGGAGATATCTGACCTCTACTATGGGCATACAGGTCATAGAAATGTAACTCTATACCTACCTGTATGGCCATAGTAGAGGTCTGATGGGAGTCTGTCCCCCCTGGGAGATATCTGACCTCTACTATGGGCATACAGGTGATAGAAATGTAACTCTATACCTGCCTGTATGGCCATAGTAGAGGTCTGATGGGAATCTGTCCCCCCTGGGAGATATCTGACCTCTACTATGGACATACAGGTGATAGAAATGTAACTCTATACCTACCTGTATGGCCATAGTAGAGGTCTGATGGGAGTCTTTCCCCCCTGGAAGATATCTGACCTCTACTATGGGCATACAGGTGATAGAAATGTAACTCTATACCTACCTGTATGGCCATAGTAGAGGTCTGATGGGAGTCTTTCCCCCCTGGAAGATATCTGACCTCTACTATGGACATACAGGTGATAGAAATGTAACTCTATACCTACCTGTATGGCCCATAGTAGAGGTCTGATGGGAATCTGTCCCCCCTGGGAGATATCTGACCTCTACTATGGCCATACAGGTGATAGAAATGTAACTCTATACCTACCTGTATGGCCATAGTAGAGGTCTGATGGGAATCTGTCCATCCTGGGAGATATCTGACCTCTACTATGGACATACAGGTGACAGAAATGTATCTCTATACCTACCTGTATGGCCATAGTAGGGGTCTGATGGGAGTCTGTCCCCCCTGGTTGATATCTGACCTCTACTATGGACATACAGGTGACAGAAATATATCTCTATACCTACCTGTATGGCCATAGTAGAGGTCTGATGGGAATCTGTCCCCCCTGGGAGATATCTGACCTCTACTAGGGGCATACAGGTGATAGAAATGTATCTCTATACCTACCTGTATGGCCATAGTAGAGGTCTGATGGGAGTCTGTCCCCCCTGGGAGATATCTGACCTCTACTATGGACATACAGGTGATAGAAATGTAACTCTATACCTACCTGTATGGCCATAGTAGAGGTCTGATGGGAATCTGTCCATCCTGGGAGATATCTGACCTCTACTATGGACATACAGGTGACAGAAATGTATCTCTATACCTACCTGTATGGCCATAGTAGGGGTCTGATGGGAGTCTGTCCCCCCTGGTTGATATCTGACCTCTACTATGGACATACAGGTGACAGAAATATATCTCTATACCTACCTGTATGGCCATAGTAGAGGTCTGATGGGAATCTGTCCCCCCTGGGAGATATCTGACCTCTACTAGGGGCATACAGATGATAGAAATGTATCTCTATACCTACCTGTATGGCCATAGTAGAGGTCTGATGGGAGTCTGTCCCCCCTGGGAGATATCTGACCTCTACTATGGACATACAGGTGATAGAAATGTAACTCTATACCTACCTGTATGGCCATAGTAGAGGTCTGATGGGAATCTGTCCCCCCTGGGAGATATCTGACCTCTACTATGGGCATACAGGTGATAGAAATGTAACTCTATACCTACCTGTATGGCCATAGTAGAGGTCTGATGGGAATCTGTCCCCCCTGGAGATATCTGACCTCTACTATGGACATACAGGTGATAGAAATGTAACTCTATACCTACCTGTATGGCCATAGTAGAGGTCTGATGGGAGTCTGTCCCCCCTGGGAGATATCTGACCTCTACTATGGGCATACAGGTGATAGAAATGTAACTCTATACCTACCTGTATGGCCCATAGTAGAGGTCTGATGGGAATCTGTCCCCCCTGGGAGATATCTGACCTCTACTATGGACATACAGGTGATAGAAATGTAACTCTATACCTACCTGTATGGCTCATAGTAGAGGTCTGATGGGAATCTGTCCCCCCTGGGAGATATCTGACCTCTACTATGGGCATACAGGTGATAGAAATGTAACTCTATACCTACCTGTATGGCCCATAGTAGAGGTCTGATGGGAATCTGTCCCCCCTGGGAGATATCTGACCTCTACTATGGGCATACAGGTGATAGAAATGTAACTCTATACCTACCTGTATGGCCCATAGTAGAGGTCTGATGGGAATCTGTCCCCCCTGGGAGATATCTGACCTCTACTATGGACATACAGGTGATAGAAATGTAACTCTATACCTACCTGTATGGCCATAGTAGAGGTCTGATGGGAGTCTGTCCCTCCTGGGAGATATCTGACCTCTACTATGGACATACAGGTGACAGAAATGTATCTCTATACCTACCTGTATGGCCATAGTAGAGGTCTGATGGGAGTCTGTCCCCCCTGGTTGATATCTGACCTCTACTATGGACATACAGGTGATAGAAATGTAACTCTATACCTACCTGTATGGCCATAGTAGAGGTCTGATGGGAATCTGTCCTCCTGGGAGATATCTGACCTCTACTATGGGCATACAGGTGATAGAAATGTAACTCTATACCTACCTGTATGGCCATAGTAGAGGTCTGATGGGAGTCTGTCCCCCCTGGGAGATATCTGACCTCTACTATGGACATACAGGTGATAGAAATGTAACTCTATACCTACCTGTATGGCCATAGTAGAGGTCTGATGGGAATCTGTCCCCTCTGGGAGATATCTGACCTCTACTATGGACATACAGGTGATAGAAATGTAACTCTATACCTACCTGTATGGCCCATAGTAGAGGTCTGATGGGAATCTGTCCCCCCTGGGAGATATCTGACCTCTACTATGGCCATACAGGTGATAGAAATGTAACTATATACCTACCTGTATGGCCATAGTAGAGGTCTGATGGGAGTCTGTCCCCCCCTGGGAGATATCTGACCTCTACTATGGGCATACAGGTGATAGAAATGTAACTCTATACCTACCTGTATGGCCCATAGTAGAGGTCTGATGGGAATCTGTCCCCCCTGGGAGATATCTGACCTCTACTATGGGCATACAGGTGATAGAAATGTAACTCTATACCTACCTGTATGGCCCATAGTAGAGGTCTGATGGGAATCTGTCCCCCCTGGGAGATATCTGACCTCTACTATGGCCATACAGGTGATAGAAATGTAACTCTATACCTACCTGTATGGCCATAGTAGAGGTCTGATGGGAGTCTGTCCCCCCCTGGGAGATATCTGACCTCTACTATGGGCATACAGGTGATAGAAATGTAACTCTATACCTACCTGTATGGCCCATAGTAGAGGTCTGATGGGAATCTGTCCCCCCTGGGAGATATCTGACCTCTACTATGGCCATACAGGTGATAGAAATGTAACTCTATACCTACCTGTATGGCCCATAGTAGAGGTCTGATGGGAATCTGTCCATCCTGGGAGATATCTGACCTCTACTATGGCCATACAGGTGATAGAAATGTAACTCTATACCTACCTGTATGGCCATAGTAGAGGTCTGATGGGAATCTGTCCATCCTGGGAGATATCTGACCTCTACTATGGACATACAGGTGACAGAAATGTATCTCTATACCTACCTGTATGGCCATAGTAGAGGTCTGATGGGAGTCTGTCCCCCCTGGGAGATATCTGACCTCTACTATGGGCATACAGGTGATAGAAATGTAACTCTATACCTACCTGTATGGCCCATAGTAGAGGTCTGATGGGAATCTGTCCCCCCTGGGAGATATCTGACCTCTACTATGGCCATACAGGTGATAGAAATGTAACTCTATACCTACCTGTATGGCCCATAGTAGAGGTCTGATGGGAATCTGTCCATCCTGGGAGATATCTGACCTCTACTATGGCCATACAGGTGATAGAAATGTAACTCTATACCTACCTGTATGGCCATAGTAGAGGTCTGATGGGAATCTGTCCATCCTGGGAGATATCTGACCTCTACTATGGACATACAGGTGACAGAAATGTATCTCTATACCTACCTGTATGGCCATAGTAGAGGTCTGATGGGAGTCTGTCCCCCCTGGGAGATATCTGACCTCTACTATGGGCATACAGGTGATAGAAATGTAACTCTATACCTACCTGTATGGCCCATAGTAGAGGTCTGATGGGAATCTGTCCCCCCTGGGAGATATCTGACCTCTACTATGGACATACAGGTGATAGAAATGTAACTCTATACCTACCTGTATGGCCATAGTAGAGGTCTGATGGGAGTCTGTCCCTCCTGGGAGATATCTGACCTCTACTATGGACATACAGGTGACAGAAATGTATCTCTATACCTACCTGTATGGCCATAGTAGAGGTCTGATGGGAGTCTGTCCCCCCTGGTTGATATCTGACCTCTACTATGGACATACAGGTGACAGAAATATATCTCTATACCTACCTGTATGGCCATAGTAGAGATCTGATGGGAATCTGACCCCCTGGGAGATATCTGATCTCTACTATGGGCATACAGGTGATAGAAATGTAACTCTATACCTACCTGTATGGCCATAGTAGAGGTCTGATGGGAATCTGTCCCCCCTGGGAGATATCTGACCTCTACCATGGGTATACAGGTGATAGAAATGTAACTCTATACCTACCTGTATGGCCATAGTAGAGGTCTGATGGGAGTCTGTCCCCCCTGGGAGATATCTGACCTCTACTATGGACATACAGGTGATAGAAATGTAACTCTATACCTACCTGTATGGCCATAGTAGAGGTCTGTTGGGAATCTGTCCCCTCTGGGAGATATCTGACCTCTACTATGGGCATAGAGGTGATAGAAATGTAACTCTATACCTACCTGTATGGCCATAGTAGAGGTCTGATGGGAATCTGTCCTCCTGGGAGATATCTGACCTCTACTATGGGCATACAGGTGATAGAAATGTAACTCTATACCTACCTGTATGGCCATAGTAGAGGTCTGATGGGAATCTGTCCCCCCTGGGAGATATCTGACCTCTACCATGGGTATACAGGTGATAGAAATGTAACTCTATACCTACCTGTATGGCCATAGTAGAGGTCTGATGGGAGTCTGTCCCCCCTGGGAGATATCTGACCTCTACTATGGACATACAGGTGATAGAAATGTAACTCTATACCTACCTGTATGGCCATAGTAGAGGTCTGATGGGAATCTGTCCCCTCTGGGAGATATCTGACCTCTACTATGGGCATAGAGGTGATAGAAATGTAACTCTATACCTACCTGTATGGCCATAGTAGAGGTCTGATGGGAATCTGTCCCCCCTGGGAGATATCTGACCTCTACTATGGGCATACAGGTGATAGAAATGTAACTCTATACCTACCTGTATGGCTCATAGTAGAGGTCTGATGGGAATCTGTCCCCCCTGGGAGATATCTGACCTCTACCATGGGTATACAGGTGATAGAAATGTAACTCTATACCTACCTGTATGGCCATAGTAGAGGTCTGATGGGAGTCTGTCCCCCCTGGGAGATATCTGACCTCTACTATGGACATACAGGTGATAGAAATGTAACTCTATACCTACCTGTATGGCCATAGTAGAGGTCTGATGGGAATCTGTCCCCCCTGGGATATATCTGACCTCTACTATGGGCATAGAGGTGATAGAAATGTAACTCTATACCTACCTGTATGGCCATAGTAGAGGTCTGATGGGAATCTGTCCCCTCTGGGAGATATCTGACCTCTACTATGGGCATAGAGGTGATAGAAATGTAACTCTATACCTACCTGTATAGCCATAGTAGAGGTCTGATGGGAATCTGTCCTCCTGGGAGATATCTGACCTCTACTATGGGCATACAGGTGATAGAAATGTAACTCTATACCTACCTGTATGGCCATAGTAGAGGTCTGATGGGAGTCTGTCCCCCCTGGGAGATATCTGACCTCTACTATGGACATACAGGTGATAGAAATGTAACTCTATACCTACCTGTATGGCCATAGTAGAGGTCTGATGGGAATCTGTCCCCCCTGGGAGATATCTGACCTCTACTATGGACATACAGGTGATAGAAATGTAACTCTATACCTACCTGTATGCCCATAGTAGAGGTCTGATGGGAATCTGTCCCCCCTGGGAGATATCTGACCTCTACTATGGACATACAGGTGATAGAAATGTAACTCTATACCTACCTGTATGGCCCATAGTAGAGGTCTGATGGGAATCTGTCCCCCCTGGGAGATATCTGACCTCTACTATGGCCATACAGGTGATAGAAATGTAACTCTATACCTACCTGTATGGCCATAGTAGAGGTCTGATGGGAGTCTGTCCCCCCCTGGGAGATATCTGACCTCTACTATGGGCATACAGGTGATAGAAATGTAACTCTATACCTACCTGTATGGCCCATAGTAGAGGTCTGATGGGAATCTGTCCCCCCTGGGAGATATCTGACCTCTACTATGGCCATACAGGTGATAGAAATGTAACTCTATACCTACCTGTATGGCCCATAGTAGAGGTCTGATGGGAATCTGTCCATCCTGGGAGATATCTGACCTCTACTATGGCCATACAGGTGATAGAAATGTAACTCTATACCTACCTGTATGGCCATAGTAGAGGTCTGATGGGAATCTGTCCATCCTGGGAGATATCTGACCTCTACTATGGACATACAGGTGACAGAAATGTATCTCTATACCTACCTGTATGGCCATAGTAGAGGTCTGATGGGAGTCTGTCCCCCCTGGGAGATATCTGACCTCTACTATGGGCATACAGGTGATAGAAATGTAACTCTATACCTGCCTGTATAGCCCATAGTAGAGGTCTGATGGGAATCTGTCCTCCCTGGGAGATATCTGACCTCTACTATGGCCATACAGGTGATAGAAATGTAACTCTATACCTACCTGTATGGCCATAGTAGAGGTCTGATGGGAGTCTGTCCCCCCTGGGAGATATCTGACCTCTACTATGGACATACAGGTGATAGAAATGTAACTCTATACCTACCTGTATGGCCATAGTAGAGGTCTGATGGGATTCTGTCCCCCCTGGGAGATATCTGACCTCTACTATGGGCATACAGGTGATAGAAATGTAACTCTATACCTACCTGTATGGCCATAGTAGAGGTCTGATGGGAGTCTGTCCCCCCTGGGAGATATCTGACCTCTACTATGGGCATACAGGTGATAGAAATGTAACTCTATACCTACCTGTATGGCCATAGTAGAGGTCTGATGGGAATCTGTCCCCCCTGGGAGATATCTGACCTCTACTATGGGCATACAGGTGATAGAAATGTAACTCTATACCTACTTGTATGGCCATAGTAGAGGTCTGATGGGAATCTGTCCCCCCTGGGAGATATCTGACCTCTACTATGGGCATACAGGTGATAGAAATGTAACTCTATACCTACCTGTATGGCCCATAGTAGAGGTCTGATGGGAATCTGTCCCCCCTGGTTGATATCTGACCTCTACTATGGCCATACAGGTGATAGAAATGTAACTCTATACCTACCTGTATGGCCATAGTAGAGGTCTGATGGGAGTCTGTCCCCCCTGGGAGATATCTGACCTCTACTATGAGCATACAGGTGATAGAAATGTATCTCTATACCTACCTGTATGGCTCATAGTAGAGGTCTGATGGGAATCTGTCCCCCCTGGGAGATATCTGACCTCTACTATGGACATACAGGTGATAGAAATGTAACTCTATACCTACCTGTATGGCCCATAGTAGAGGTCTGATGGGAATCTGTCCCCCCTGGGAGATATCTGACCTCTACTATGGACATACAGGTGATAGAAATGGAACTCTATACCTACCTGTATGGCCATAGTAGAGGTCTGATGGGAATCTGTCCCCCCTGGGAGATATCTGACCTCTACTATGAGCATACAGGTTATAGAAATGTAACTCTATACCTACCTGTATGGCCATAGCAGAGGTCTGATGGGAATCTGTCCCCCCTGGGAGATATCTGACCTCTACTATGGGCATACAGGTGATAGAAATGTAACTCTATACCTACCTGTATGGCCATAGTAGAGGTCTGATGGGAGTCTGTCCCCCCTGGGAGATATCTGACCTCTACTATGGGCATACAGGTGATAGAAATGTAACTCTATACCTACCTGTATGGCCATAGTAGAGGTCTGATGGGAGTCTGTCCCCCCTGGGAGATATCTGACCTCTACTATGGGCATACAGGTGATAGAAATGTAACTCTATACCTACCTGTATGGCCCATAGTAGAGGTCTGATGGGAATCTGTCCCCCCTGGGAGATATCTGACCTCTACTATGGCCATACAGGTGATAGAAATGTAACTCTATACCTACCTGTATGGCCATAGTAGAGGTCTGATGGGAATCTGTCCATCCTGGGAGATATCTGACCTCTACTATGGACATACAGGTGACAGAAATGTATCTCTATACCTACCTGTATGGCCATAGTAGAGGTCTGATGGGAATCTGTCCCCCTGGGAGATATCTGACCTCTACTATGGGCATACAGGTGATAGAAATGTAACTCTATACCTACCTGTATGGCCATAGTAGAGGTCTGATGGGAATCTGTCCCCCTGGGAGATATCTGACCTCTACTATGGCCATACAGGTGATAGAAATGTAACTCTATACCTACCTGTATGGCCATAGTAGAGGTCTGATGGGAGTCTGTCCCCCCTGGGAGATATCTGACCTCTACTATGGACATACAGGTGACAGAAATATATCTCTATACCTACCTGTATGGCCATAGTAGAGGTCTGATGGGAATCTGTCCCCCCTGGGAGATATCTGACCTCTACTATGGGCATACAGGTGATAGAAATGTAACTCTATACCTACCTGTATGGCCACAGTAGAGTTCTGATGGGAATCTGTCCCTCCTGGGAGATATCTGACCTCTACCATGGGTATACAGGTGATAGAAATGTAACTCTATACCTACCTGTATGGCCATAGTAGAGGTCTGATGGGAATCTGTCCTCCTGGGAGATATCTGACCTCTACTATGGGCATACAGGTGATAGAAATGTAACTCTATACCTACCTGTATGGCCATAGTAGAGGTCTGATGGGAATCTGTCCCCCCTGGGAGATATCTGACCTCTACTATGGACATAGAGGTGATAGAAATGTAACTCTATACCTACCTGTATGGCCATAGTAGAGGTCTGATGGGAATCTGTCCTCCTGGGAGATATCTGACCTCTACTATGGACATACAGGTGATAGAAATGTAACTCTATACCTACCTGTATGGCCCATAGTAGAGGTCTGATGGGAATCTGTCCTCCTGGGAGATATCTGACCTCTACTATGGACATACAGGTGATAGAAATGTAACTCTATACCTACCTGTATGGCCATAGTAGAGGTCTGATGGGAATCTGTCCCCCCTGGGAGATATCTGACCTCTACCATGGGTATACAGGTGATAGAAATGTAACTCTATACCTACCTGTATGGCCATAGTAGAGGTCTGATGGGAATCTGTCCTCCTGGGAGATATCTGACCTCTACTATGGGCATACAGGTGATAGAAATGTAACTCTATACCTACCTGTATGGCCATAGTAGAGGTCTGATGGGAGTCTGTCCCCCCTGGGAGATATCTGACCTCTACTATGGACATACAGGTGATAGAAATGTAACTCTATACCTACCTGTATGGCCATAGTAGAGGTCTGATGGGAATCTGTCCCCTCTGGGAGATATCTGACCTCTACTATGGGCATAGAGGTGATAGAAATGTAACTCTATACCTACCTGTATGGCCATAGTAGAGGTCTGATGGGAATCTGTCCCCCCTGGGAGATATCTGACCTCTACTATGGACATACAGGTGATAGAAATGTAACTCTATACCTACCTGTATGGCCATAGTAGAGGTCTGATGGGAGTCTGTCCCCCCCTGGGAGATATCTGACCTCTACTATGGGCATACAGGTGATAGAAATGTAACTCTATACCTACCTGTATGGCTCATAGTAGAGGTCTGATGGGAATCTGTCCCCCCTGGGAGATATCTGACCTCTACTATGGGCATACAGGTGATAGAAATGTAACTCTATACCTACCTGTATGGCCCATAGTAGAGGTCTGATGGGAATCTGTCCCCCCTGGGAGATATCTGACCTCTACTATGGCCATACAGGTGATAGAAATGTAACTCTATACCTACCTGTATGGCCATAGTAGAAGTCTGATGGGAGTCTGTCCCCCCCTGGGAGATATCTGACCTCTACTATGGGCATACAGGTGATAGAAATGTAACTCTATACCTACCTGTATGGCCATAGTAGAGGTCTGATGGGAATCTGTCCCCCCTGGGAGATATCTGACCTCTACTATGGACATACAGGTGATAGAAATGTAACTCTATTCCTACCTGTATGGCCATAGTAGAGGTCTGATGGGAGTCTGTCCCCCCTGGGAGATATCAGACCTCTACTATGGACATACAGGTGATAGAAATGTAACTCTATACCTACCTGTATGGCCATAGTAGAGGTCTGATGGGAGTCTGTCCCCCCTGGGAGATATCTGACCTCTACTATGGGCATACAGGTGATAGAAATGTAACTCTATACCTACTTGTATGGCCATAGTAGAGGTCTGATGGGAATCTGTCCCCCCTGGGAGATATCTGACCTCTACTATGGGCATACAGGTGATAGAAATGTAACTCTATACCTACCTGTATGGCCCATAGTAGAGGTCTGATGGGAATCTGTCCCCCCTGGGAGCTATCTGACCTCTACTATGGCCATACAGGTGATAGAAATGTAACTCTATACCTACCTGTATGGCCATAGTAGAGGTCTGATGGGAGTCTGTCCCCCCTGGGAGATATCTGACCTCTACTATGAGCATACAGGTGATAGAAATGTAACTCTATACCTACCTGTATGGCTCATAGTAGAGGTCTGATGGGAATCTGTCCCCCCTGGGAGATATCTGACCTCTACTATGGGCATATAGGTGATAGAAATGTAACTCTATACCTACCTGTATGGCCATAGTAGAGGTCTGATGGGAATCTGTCCCCCCTGGGAGATATCTGACCTCTACTATGGGCATACAGGTGATAGAAATGTAACTCTATACCTACCTGTATGGCCATAGTAGAGGTCTGATGGGAATCTGTCCCCCCTGGGAGATATCTGACCTCTACTATGGACATACAGGTGATAGAAATGTAACTCTATACCTACCTGTATGGCCCATAGTAGAGGTCTGATGGGAATCTGTCCCCCCTGGGAGATATCTGACCTCTACTATGGACATACAGGTGATAGAAATGGAACTCTATACCTACCTGTATGGCCATAGTAGAGGTCTGATGGGAATCTGTCCCCCCTGGGAGATATCTGACCTCTACTATGAGCATACAGGTTATAGAAATGTAACTCTATACCTACCTGTATGGCTCATAGTAGAGGTCTGATGGGAATCTGTCCCCCCTGGGAGATATCTGACCTCTACTATGGACATACAGGTGATAGAAATGTAACTCTATACCTACCTGTATGGCCCATAGTAGAGGTCTGATGGGAATCTGTCCCCCCTGGGAGATATCTGACCTCTACTATGGACATACAGGTGATAGAAATGTAACTCTATACCTACCTGTATGGCCATAGTAGAGGTCTGATGGGAATCTGTCCCCCCTGGGAGATATCTGACCTCTACTATGGGCATACAGGTGATAGAAATGTAACTCTATACCTACCTGTATGGCCATAGTAGAGGTCTGATGGGAATCTGTCCCCCCTGGGAGATATCTGACCTCTACTATGGACATACAGGTGATAGAAATGTAACTCTATACCTACCTGTATGGCCCATAGTAGAGGTCTGATGGGAATCTGTCCCCCCTGGGAGATATCTGACCTCTACTATGGACATACAGGTGATAGAAATGGAACTCTATACCTACCTGTATGGCCATAGTAGAGGTCTGATGGGAATCTGTCCCCCCTGGGAGATATCTGACCTCTACTATGGACATACAGGTGATAGAAATGTAACTCTATACCTACCTGTATGGCCCATAGTAGAGGTCTGATGGGAATCTGTCCCCCCTGGGAGATATCTGACCTCTACTATGGACATACAGGTGATAGAAATGGAACTCTATACCTACCTGTATGGCCATAGTAGAGGTCTGATGGGAATCTGTCCCCCCTGGGAGATATCTGACCTCTACTATGAGCATACAGGTTATAGAAATGTAACTCTATACCTACCTGTATGGCTCATAGTAGAGGTCTGATGGGAATCTGTCCCCCCTGGGAGATATCTGACCTCTACTATGGACATACAGGTGATAGAAATGTAACTCTATACCTACCTGTATGGCCCATAGTAGAGGTCTGATGGGAATCTGTCCCCCCTGGGAGATATCTGACCTCTACTATGGCCATACAGGTGATAGAAATGTAACTCTATACCTACCTGTATGGCCATAGTAGAGGTCTGATGGGAGTCTGTCCCCCCTGGGAGATATCTGACCTCTACTATGGGCATACAGGTGATAGAAATGTAACTCTATACCTACCTGTATGGCCCATAGTAGAGGTCTGATGGGAATCTGTCCCCCCTGGGAGATATCTGACCTCTACTATGGCCATACAGGTGATAGAAATGTAACTCTATACCTACCTGTATGGCCATAGTAGAGGTCTGATGGGAATCTGTCCATCCTGGGAGATATCTGACCTCTACTATGGACATACAGGTGACAGAAATGTATCTCTATACCTACCTGTATGGCCATAGTAGAGGTCTGATGGGAATCTGTCCCCCTGGGAGATATCTGACCTCTACTATGGGCATACAGGTGATAGAAATGTAACTCTATACCTACCTGTATGGCCATAGTAGAGGTCTGATGGGAATCTGTCCCCCTGGGAGATATCTGACCTCTACTATGGCCATACAGGTGATAGAAATGTAACTCTATACCTACCTGTATGGCCATAGTAGAGGTCTGATGGGAGTCTGTCCCCCCTGGGAGATATCTGACCTCTACTATGGACATACAGGTGACAGAAATATATCTCTATACCTATCTGTATGGCCATAGTAGAGGTCTGATGGGAATCTGTCCCCCCTGGGAGATATCTGACCTCTACTATGGGCATACAGGTGATAGAAATGTAACTCTATACCTACCTGTATGGCCACAGTAGAGGTCTGATGGGAATCTGTCCCTCCTGGGAGATATCTGACCTCTACTATGGACATACAGGTGATAGAAATGTAACTCTATACCTACCTGTATGGCCCATAGTAGAGGTCTGATGGGAATCTGTCCCTCCTGGGAGATATCTGACCTCTACTATGGGCATACAGGTGATAGAAATGTAACTCTATACCTACCTGTATGGCCATAGTAGAGGTCTGATGGGAATCTGTCCCCCCTGGGAGATATCTGACCTCTACCATGGGTATACAGGTGATAGAAATGTAACTCTATACCTACCTGTATGGCCATAGTAGAGGTCTGATGGGAATCTGTCCCCCCTGGGAGATATCTGACCTCTACTATGGGTATACAGGTGATAGAAATGTAACTCTATACCTACCTGTATGGCCATAGTAGAGGTCTGATGGGAATCTGTCCTCCTGGGAGATATCTGACCTCTACTATGGGCATACAGGTGATAGAAATGTAACTCTATACCTACCTGTATGGCCATAGTAGAGGTCTGATTGGAATCTGTCCCCCCTGGGAGATATCTGACCTCTACTATGGGCATACAGGTGATAGAAATGTAACTCTATTCCTACCTGTATGGCCATAGTAGAGGTCTGATGGGAGTCTGTCCCTCCTGGGAGATATCTGACCTCTACTATGGGCATACAGGTGATAGAAATGTAACTCTATACCTACCTGTATGGCCCATAGTAGAGGTCTGATGGGAGTCTGTCCCCCCTGGGAGATATCTGACCTCTACTATGGGCATAGGCATACAGGTGATAGAAATGTAACTCTATACCTACCTGTATGGCCCATAGTAGAGGTCTGATGGGAGTCTGTCCCCCCTGGGAGATATCTGACCTCTACTATGGGCATAGGCATACAGGTGATAGAAATGTAACTCTATACCTACCTGTATGGCCATAGTAGAGGTCTGATGGGAATCTGTCCCCCCCTGGGAGATATCTGACCTCTACTATGGGCATACAGGTGGTAGAAATGTAACTCTATACCTACCTGTATGGCCATAGTAGAGGTCTGATGGGAATCTGTCCTCCCTGGGAGATATCTGACCTCTACTATGGGCATACAGGTGATAGAAATGTAACTCTATACCTACCTGTATGGCCATAGTAGAGGTCTGATTGGAATCTCTCCCCCCTGGGAGATATCTGACCTCTACTATGGACATACAGGTGATAGAAATGTAACTCTATACCTACCTGTATGGCCATAGTAGAGGTCTGATGGGAATCTGTCCTCCCTGGGAGATATCTGACCTCTACTATGGGCATACAGGTGATAGAAATGTAACTCTATACCTACCTGTATGGCCATAGTAGAGGTCTGATTGGAATCTCTCCCCCCTGGGAGATATCTGACCTCTACTATGGACATACAGGTGGTAGAAATGTAACTCTATACCTACCTGTATGGCCATAGTAGAGGTCTGATGGGAATCTCTCCCCCCTGGGAGATATCTGACCTCTACTATGGACATACAGGTGGTAGAAATGTAACTCTATACCTACCTGTATGGCCATAGTAGAGGTCTGATGGGAGTCTGTCCCCCCTGGGATATGTCTGACCTCTACTATGGACATACAGGTGGTAGAAATGTAACTCTATAACTACCTGTATGGCCATAGTAGAGGTCTGATGGGAATCTCTCCCCCCTGGGAGATATCTGACCTCTACTATGGACATACAGGTGATAGAAATGTAACTCTATACCTACCTGTATGGCCATAGTAGAGGTCTGATGGGAATCTGTCCCCCCTGGGAGATATCTGACCTCTACTATGGGCATACAGGTGATAGAAATGTAACTCTATACCTACCTGTATGGCCCGTAGTAGAGGTCTGATGAGAGTCTGTCCCCCTGGGAGATATCTGACCTCTACTATGGGCATACAGGTGATAGAAATGTAACTCTATACCTACCTCTATGGCCATAGTAGAGGTCTGATGGGAGTCTGTCCCTCCTGGGAGATATCTGACCTCTACTATGGCCATACAGGTGATAGAAATGTAACTCTATACCTACCTGTATGGCCAATAGTAGAGGTCTGATGGGAATCTGTCCCCCCTGGAGATATCTGACCTCTACTATGGGCATACAGGTGATAGAAATGTAACTCTATACCTACCTGTATGGCCATAGTAGAGGTCTGATGGGAATCTCTCCCCCCTGGGAGATATCTGACCTCTACTATGGACATACAGGTGGTAGAAATGTAACTCTATAACTACCTGTATGGCCATAGTAGAGGTCTGATGGGAATCTGTCCTCCCTGGGAGATATCTGACCTCTACTTTGGCCATACAGGTGATAGAAATGTAACTCTATACCTACCTCTATGGCCATAGTAGAGGTCTAATGGGAGTCTGTCCCTCCTGGGAGATATCTGACCTCTACTATGGCCATACAGGTGATAGAAATGTAACTCTATACCTACCTGTATGGCCAATAGTAGAGGTCTGATGGGAATCTGTCCCCCCTGGAGATATCTGACCTCTACTATGGGCATACAGGTGATAGAAATGTAACTCTATACCTACCTGTATGGCCATAGTAGAGGTCTGATGGAAATCTCTCCCCCCTGGGAGATATCTGACCTCTACTATGGACATACAGGTGATAGAAATGTAACTCTATACCTACCTATATGGCCATAGTAGAGGTCTGATGGGAATCTGTCCCCCCTGGGAGATATCTGACCTCTACTATGGGCATACAGGTGATAGAAATGTAACTCTATACCTACCTGTATGCCCATAGTAGAGGTCTGATGGGAATCTGTCCCCCCTGGAGATATCTGACCTCTACTATGGGCATACAGGTGATAGAAATGTAACTCTATACCTACCTGTATGGCCCATAGTAGAGGTCTGATGGGAATCTGTCCCCCCTGGAGATATCTGACCTCTACTATGGGCATACAGGTGATAGAAATGTAACTCTATACCTACCTGTATGGCCATAGTAGAGGTCTGATGGAAATCTCTCCCCCCTGGGAGATATCTGACCTCTACTATGGACATACAGGTGATAGAAATGTAACTCTATACCTACCTGTATGGCCATAGTAGAGGTCTAATGGGAGTCTGTCCCTCCTGGGAGATATCTGACCTCTACTATGGCCATACAGGTGATAGAAATGTAACTCTATACCTACCTGTATGGCCATAGTAGAGGTCTGATGGGAATCTGTCCCCCCTGGAGATATCTGACCTCTACTATGGGCATACAGGTGATAGAAATGTAACTCTATACCTACCTGTATGGCCCATAGTAGAGGTCTGATGGGAATCTGTCCCCCCTGGAGATATCTGACCTCTACTATGGGCATACAGGTGATAGAAATGTAACTCTATACCTACCTGTATGGCCATAGTAGAGGTCTGATGGAAATCTCTCCCCCCTGGGAGATATCTGACCTCTACTATGGACATACACGTGATAGAAATGTAACTCTATACCTACCTGTATGGCCATAGTAGAGGTCTGATGGGAATCTGTCCCCCCTGGGAGATATCTGACCTCTACTATGGGCATACAGGTGATAGAAATGTAACTCTATACCTACCTGTATGGCCCATAGTAGAGGTCTGATGAGAGTCTGTCCCCCTGGGAGATATATGACCTCTACTATGGTCATACAGGTGATAGAAATGTAACTCTATACCTACCTGTATGGCCATAGTAGAGGTCTGATGGGAGTCTGTCCCCCCTGGGAGATATCTGACCTCTACTATGGACATACAGGTGATAGAAATGTAACTCTATACCTACCTGTATGGCCATAGTAGAGGTCTGATGGGAGTCTGTCCCCCCTGGGAGATATCTGACCTCTACTATGGACATACAGGTGATAGAAATGTAACTCTATACCTACCTGTATGGCCATAGTAGAGGTCTGATGGGAGTCTGTCCCTCCTGGGAGATATCTGACCTCTACTATGGCCATACAGGTGATAGAAATGTAACTCTATACCTACCTGTATGGCCAATAGTAGAGGTCTGATGGGAATCTGTCCCCCCTGGAGATATCTGACCTCTACTATGGGCATACAGGTGATAGAAATGTAACTCTATACCTACCTGTATGGCCATAGTAGAGGTCTGATGGGAGTCTGTCCCCCCTGGGAGATATCTGACCTCTACTATGGGCATACAGGTGATAGAAATGTAACTCTATAACTACCTGTATGGCCATAGTAGAGGTCTGATGGGAATCTGTCCTCCCTGGGAGATATCTGACCTCTACTTTGGCCATACAGGTGAGAGAAATGTAACTCTATACCTACCTCTATGGCCATAGTAGAGGTCTAATGGGAGTCTGTCCCTCCTGGGAGATATCTGACCTCTACTATAGCCATACAGGTGATAGAAATGTAACTCTATACCTACCTGTATGGCCATAGTAGAGGTCTGATGGAAATCTCTCCCCCCTGGGAGATATCTGACCTCTACTATGGACATACAGGTGATAGAAATGTAACTCTATACCTACCTGTATGGCCATAGTAGAGGTCTGATGGGAATCTGTCCCCCCTGGGAGATATCTGACCTCTACTATGGGCATACAGGTGATAGAAATGTAACTCTATACCTACCTGTATGGCCCATAGTAGAGGTCTGATGAGAGTCTGTCCCCCTGGGAGATATCTGACCTCTACTATGGTCATACAGGTGATAGAAATGTAACTCTATACCTACCTGTATGGCCCATAGTAGAGGTCTGATGGGAGTCTGTCCCCCCTGGGAGATATCTGACCTCTACTATGGGCATACAGGTGATAGAAATGTAACTCTATACCTACCTGTATGGCCATAGTAGAGGTCTGATGGGAGTCTGTCCCCCCTGGGAGATATCTGACCTCTACTATGGACATACAGGTGATAGAAATGTAACTCTATACCTACCTGTATGGCCATAGTAGAGGTCTGATGGGAGTCTGTCCCCCCTGGGAGATATCTGACCTTTACTATGGACATACAGGTGATAGAAATGTAACTCTATACCTACCTGTATGATCATAGTAGAGGTCTGATGGGAGTCTGTCCCCCCTGGGAGATATCTGACCTCTACTATGGACATACAGGTGATAGAAATGTAACTCTATACCTACCTGTATGGCCATAGTAGAGGTCTGATGGGAATCTGTCCCTCCTGGGAGATATCTGACCTCTACTATGGGCATACAGGTGATAGAAATGTAACTCTATACCTACCTGTATGGCCATAGTAGAGGTCTGATGGGAGTCTGTCCTCCCTGGGAGATATCTGACCTCTACTATGGGCATACAGGTGATAGAAATGTAACTCTATACCTACCTGTATGGCCATAGTAGAGGTCTGATGGGAGTCTGTCCTCCCTGGGAGATATCTGACCTCTACTATGGGCATACAGGTTATAGAAATGTAACTCTATACCTACCTGTATGGCCATAGTAGAGGTCTGATGGGAATCTGTCCTCCCTGGGAGATATCTGACCTCTACTATGGACATACAGGTGATAGAAATGTAACTCTATACCTAACTGTATGGCCATAGTAGAGGTCTGATGGGAATCTGTCCTCCCTGGGAGATATCTGACCTCTACTATGGACATACAGGTGATAGAAATGTAACTCTATACCTACCTGTATGGCCATAGTAGAGGTCTGATGGGAGTCTGTCCCCCCTGAGAGATATCTGACCTTTACTATGGACATACAGGTGATAGAAATGTAACTCTATACCTACCTGTATGACCATAGTAGAGGTCTGATGGGAGTCTGTCCCCCCTGGGAGATATCTGACCTCTACTATGTGCATACAGGTTATAGAAATGTAACTCAATACCTACCTGTATGGCCATAGTAGAGGTCTGATGGGAATCTGTCCCCCCTGGGAGATATCTGACCTCTACTATGGACATACAGGTGATAGAAATGTAACTCTATATCTACCTGTATGGCCATAGTAGAGGTCTGATGGGAATCTGTCCCCCCTGGGAGATATCTGACCTCTACTATGGACATACAGGTGATAGAAATGTAACTCTATATCTACCTGTATGGCCATAGTAGAGGTCTGATGGGAGTCTGTCCCCCCCTGGGAGATATCTGACCTCTACTATGGATATACAGGTGATAGAAATGTAACTCTATACCTACCTGTATGGCCATAGTAGAGGTCTGACTGGAGACTGTCCCCCCTGGGAGATATCTGACCTCTACTATGGACATACAGGTGATAGAAATGTAACTCTATACCTACCTGTATGGCCATAGTAGAGGTCTGATGGGAATCTGTCCCTCCTGGGAGATATCTGACCTCTACTATGGGCATACAGGTGATAGAAATGTAACTCTATACCTACCTGTATGGCCATAGTAGAGGTCTGATGGGAATCTGTCCCTCCTGGGAGATATCTGACCTCTACTATGGACATACTGGTGATAGAAATGTAACTCTATACCTACCTGTATGGCCATAGTAGAGGTCTGATGGGAATCTGTCCCTCCTGGGAGATATCTGACCTCTACTATGGGCATACAGGTGATAGAAATGTAACTCTATACCTACCTGTATGGCCATAGTAGAGGTCTGATGGGAATCTGTCCCTCCTGGGAGATATCTGACCTCTACTATGGACATACTGGTGATAGAAATTTAACTCTATACCTACCTGTATGGCCATAGTAGAGGTCTGATGGGAGTCTGTCCCCCCCTGGGAGATATCTGACCTCTACTATGGACATACAGGTGATAGAAATGTAACTCTATACCTACCTGTATGGCCATAGTAGAGGTCTGACTGGAGACTGTCCCCCCTGGGAGATATCTGACCTTTACTATGGACATACAGGTGATAGAAATGTAAATCTATATCTACCTGTATGGCCATAGTAGAGGTCTGATGGGAGTCTGTCCCCCCCTGGGAGATATCTGACCTCTACTATGGACATACAGGTGATAGAAATGTAACTCTATACCTACCTGTATGGCCATAGTAGAGGTCTGATGGGAATCTGTCCCTCCTGGGAGATATCTGACCTCTACTATGGGCATACAGGTGATAGAAATATAACTCTATACCTACCTGTATGGCCATAGTAGAGGTCTGATGGGAATCTGTCCCTCCTGGGAGATATCTGACCTCTACTATGGACATACAGGTGATAGAAATGTAACTCTATACCTACCTGTATGGCCATAGTAGAGGTCTGATGGGAATCTGTCCCTCCTGGGAGATATCTGACCTCTACTATGGACATACAGGTGATAGAAATGTAACTCTATACCTACCTGTATGGCCATAGTAGAGGTCTGATGGGAGTCTGTCCTCCCTGGGAGATATCTGACCTCTACTATGGGCATACAGGTGATAGAAATGTAACTCTATACCTACCTGTATGGCCATAGTAGAGGTCTGATGGGAATCTGTCCTCCCTGGGAGATATCTGACCTCTACTATGGACATACAGGTGATAGAAATGTAACTCTATACCTACCTGTATGGCCATAGTAGAGGTCTGATGGGAGTCTGTCCCCCCTGAGAGATATCTGACCTTTACTATGGACATACAGGTGATAGAAATGTAACTCTATACCTACCTGTATGACCATAGTAGAGGTCTGATGGGAGTCTGTCCCCCCTGGGAGATATCTGACCTCTACTATGGACATACAGGTGATAGAAATGTAACTCTATACCTACCTGTATGGCCATAGTAGAGGTCTGATGGGAATCTGTCCCCCCTGGGAGATATCTGACCTCTACTATGGACATACAGGTGATAGAAATGTAACTCTATATCTACCTGTATGGCCATAGTAGAGGTCTGATGGGAATCTGTCCCCCCTGGGAGATATCTGACCTCTACTATGGACATACAGGTGATAGAAATGTAACTCTATACCTACCTGTATGGCCATAGTAGAGGTCTGATGGGAATCTGTCCCCCCTGAGAGATATCTGACCTTTACTATGGACATACAGGTGATAGAAATGTAACTCTATACCTACCTGTATGGCCATAGTAGAGGTCTGATGGGAATCTGTCCTCCCTGGGAGATATCTGACCTCTACTATGGACATACAGGTGATAGAAATGTAACTCTATACCTACCTGTATGGCCATAGTAGAGGTCTGATGGGAGTCTGTCCCCCCTGAGAGATATCTGACCTTTACTATGGACATACAGGTGATAGAAATGTAACTCTATACCTACCTGTATGACCATAGTAGAGGTCTAATGGGAGTCTGTCCCCCCTGGGAGATATCTGACCTCTACTATGTGCATACAGGTTATAGAAATGTAACTCTATACCTACCTGTATGGCCATAGTAGAGGTCTGATGGGAATCTGTCCCCCCTGGGAGATATCTGACCTCTACTATGGACATACAGGTGATAGAAATGTAACTCTATATCTACCTGTATGGCCATAGTAGAGGTCTGATGGGAGTCTGTCCCCCCCTGGGAGATATCTGACCTCTACTATGGACATACAGGTGATAGAAATGTAACTCTATATCTACCTGTATGGCCATAGTAGAGGTCTGACTGGAGACTGTCCCCCCTGGGAGATATCTGACCTCTACTCTGGACATACAGGTGATAGAAATGTAACTCTATACCTACCTGTATGGCCATAGTAGAGGTCTGATGGGAATCTGTCCCTCCTGGGAGATATCTGACCTCTACTATGGGCATACAGGTGATAGAAATGTAACTCTATACCTACCTGTATGGCCATAGTAGAGGTCTGATGGGAGTCTGTCCCCCCTGGGAGATATCTGACCTCTACTATGGGCATACAGGTGATAGAAATGTAACTCTATACCTACCTGTATGGCCATAGTAGAGGTCTGATGGGAATCTGTCCCTCCTGGGAGGTATCTGACCTCTACTATGGGCATACAGGTGATAGAAATGTAACTCTATACCTACCTGTAGGGCCATAGTAGAGGTCTGATGGGAATCTGTCCCCCCTGGGAGATATCTGACCTCTACTATGGGCATACAGGTGATAGAAATGTAACTCTATACCTACCTGTATGGCCATAGTAGAGGTCTGATGGGAATCTGTCCCTCCTGGGAGATATCTGACCTCTACTATGGACATACTGGTGATAGAAATGTAACTCTATACCTACCTGTATGGCCATAGTAGAGGTCTGATGGGAATCTGTCCCTCCTGGGAGATATCTGACCTCTACTATGGGCATACAGGTGATAGAAATGTAACTCTATACCTACCTGTATGGCCATAGTAGAGGTCTGATGGGAATCTGTCCCTCCTGGGAGATATCTGACCTCTACTATGGACATACTGGTGATAGAAATGTAACTCTATACCTACCTGTATGGCCATAGTAGAGGTCTGATGGGAGTCTGTCCCCCCCTGGGAGATATCTGACCTCTACTATGGACATACAGGTGATAGAAATGTAACTCTATACCTACCTGTATGGCCATAGTAGAGGTCTGACTGGAGACTGTCCCCCCTGGGAGATATCTGACCTTTACTATGGACATACAGGTGATAGAAATGTAACTCTATATCTACCTGTATGGCCATAGTAGAGGTCTGATGGGAGTCTGTCCCCCCTGGGAGATATCTGACCTCTACTATGGGCATACAGGTGATAGAAATGTAACTCTATACCTACCTGTATGGCCATAGTAGAGGTCTGATGGGAGTCTGTCCCCCCTGGAGATATCTGACCTCTACTATGGGCATACAGGTGATAGAAATGTAACTCTATACCTACCTGTATGGCCATAGTAGATGTCTGATGGGCGTCTGTCCCCGCTGGGAGATATCTGACCTCTACTATGGGCACACAGGTGATAGAAATGTAACTCTATACCTACCTGTATGGCCATAGTAGAGGTCTGATGGGAATCTGTCCCCCCTGGGAGATATCTGACCTCTACTATGGACATACAGGTGATAGAAATGTAACTCTATACCTACCTGTATGGCCATAGTAGAGGTCTGATGGGAATCTGTCCCCCCTGGGAGATATCTGACCTCTACTATGGGCACACAGGTGATAGAAATGTAACTCTATACCTACCTGTATGGCCATAGTAGAGGTCTGATGGGAATCTGTCCCCGCTGGGAGATATCTGACCTCTACTATGGACATACAGGTGATAGAAATGTAACTCTATACCTACCTGTATGGCCATAGTAGAGGTCTGATGGGAGTCTGTCCCCCCTGGGAGATATCTGACCTCTACTATGGACATACAGGTGATAGAAATGTAACTCTATACCTACCTGTATGGCCATAGTAGAGGTCTGATGGGAATTTGTCCCCCCTGGGAGATATCTGACCTCTACTATGGGCATACAGGTGATAGAAATGTAACTCTATACCTACCTGTATGGCCATAGTAGACGTCTGATGGGAATCTGTCCCCCCCTGGGAGATAGATATCTGACCTCTACTATGGGCATACAGGTGATAGAAATGTAACTCTATACCTACCTGTATGGCCATAGTAGAGGTCTGATGGGAATCTGTCCCCCCTGGGAGATATCTGACCTCTACTATGGGCATACAGGTGATAGAAATGTAACTCTATACCTACCTGTATGGCCATAGTAGAGGTCTGATGGGAATCTGTCCCCCCTGGGAGATATCTGACCTCTACTATGGGCATACAGGTGATAGAAATGTAACTCTATACCTACCTGTATGGCTATAGTAGGGGTCTGATGGGAGTCTGTCCCCCCTGGGAGATATCTGACCTCTACTATGGGCATACAGGTGATAGAAATGTAACTCTATACCTACCTGTATGGCTATAGTAGGGGTCTGATGGGAATCTGTCCCCCCTGGGAGATATCTGACCTCTACTATGGGCATACAGGTGATAGAAATGTAACTCTATACCTACCTGTATGGCCATAGTAGAGGTCTGATGGGAATCTGTCCCCCCTGGGAGATATCTGACCTCTACTATGGGCATACAGGTGATAGAAATGTAACTCTATACCTACCTGTATGGCCATAGTAGAGGTCTGATGGGAATCTGTCCCCCCTGGGAGATATCTGACCTCTACTATGGGCCATACAGGTGATAGAAATGTAACTCTATACCTACCTGTATGACCATAGTAGAGGTCTGATGGGAATCTCTCCCCCTGGGAGATAACTGACCTCTACTATGGACATACAGGTGATAGAAATGTAACTCTATACCTACCTGTATGACCATAGTAGAGGTCCGATGGGAATCTGTCCCCCCTAGGAGATATCTGACCTCTACTATGGACATACAGGTGATAGAAATGTAACTCTATACCTACCTGTATGACCATAGTAGAGGTCCGATGGGAATCTGTCCCCCCTGGGAGATATCTGACCTCTACTATGGACATACAGGTGATAGAAATGTAACTCTATACCTACCTGTATGGCCCATAGTAGAGGTCTGATGGGAATCTGTCCCCCCTGGGAGATATCTGACCTCTACTATGGGCATACAGGTGATAGAAATGTAACTCTATACCTACCTGTATGGCCATAGTAGAGGTCTGATGGGAATCTGTCCTCCCTGGGAGATATCTGACCTCTACTATGGGCATACAGGTGATAGAAATGTAACTCTATACCTACCTGTATGGCCATAGTAGAGGTCTGATGGGAGTCTGTCCCCCCCTGGGAGATATCTGACCTCTACTATGGACATACAGGTGATAGAAATGTAACTCTATACCTACCTGTATGGCCATAGTAGAGGTCTGACTGGAGACTGTCCCCCCTGGGAGATATCTGACCTTTACTATGGACATACAGGTGATAGAAATGTAACTCTATATCTACCTGTATGGCCATAGTAGAGGTCTGATGGGAGTCTGTCCCCCCTGGGAGATATCTGACCTCTACTATGGACATACAGGTGATAGAAATGTAACTCTATACCTACCTGTATGGCCATAGTAGAGGTCTGATGGCAATCTGTCCCCCCTGGGAGATATCTGACCTCTACTATGGACATACAGGTGATAGAAATGTAACTCTATACCTACCTGTATGGCCATAGTAGAGGTCTGATGGGAATCTGTCCCCCCCTGGGAGATATCTGACCTCTACTATGGACATACAGGTGATAGAAATGTAACTCTATACCTACCTGTATGGCCATAGTAGAGGTCTGACTGGAGACTGTCCCCCCTGGGAGATATCTGACCTTTACTATGGACATACAGGTGATAGAAATGTAACTCTATATCTACCTGTATGGCCATAGTAGAGGTCTGATGGGAGTCTGTCCCCCCCTGGGAGATATCTGACCTCTACTATGGACATACAGGTGATAGAAATGTAACTCTATACCTACCTGTATGGCCATAGTAGAGGTCTGATGGGAATCTGTCCCCCCTGGGAGATATCCGACCTCTACTATGGGCATACAGGTGATAGAAATGTAACTCTATACCTACCTGTATGGCCCATAGTAGAGGTCTGATGGGAGTCTGTCCCCCCTGGGAGATATCTGACCTCTACTATGGACATACAGGTGATAGAAATGTAACTCTATACCTACCTGTATGGCCATAGTAGAGGTCTGATGGGAATCTGTCCCTCCTGGGAGATATCTGACCTCTACTATGGGCATACAGGTGATAGAAATGTAACTCTATACCTACCTGTATGGCCATAGTAGAGGTCTGATGGGAGTCTGTCCTCCCTGGGAGATATCTGACCTCTACTATGGGCATACAGGTTATAGAAATGTAACTCTATACCTACCTGTATGGCCATAGTAGAGGTCTGATGGGAATCTGTCCCTCCTGGGAGATATCTGACCTCTACTATGGGCATACAGGTGATAGAAATGTAACTCTATACCTACCTGTATGGCCATAGTAGAGGTCTGATGGGAGTCTGTCCTCCCTGGGAGATATCTGACCTCTACTATGGACATACAGGTGATAGAAATGTAACTCTATACCTACCTGTATGGCCATAGTAGAGGTCTGATGGGAATCTGTCCCTCCTGGGAGATATCTGACCTCTACTATGGGCATACAGGTGATAGAAATGTAACTCTATACCTACCTGTATGGCCATAGTAGAGGTCTGATGGGAGTCTGTCCTCCCTGGGAGATATCTGACCTCTACTATGGACATACAGGTGATAGAAATGTAACTCTATACCTACCTGTATGGCCATAGTAGAGGTCTGATGGGAATCTGTCCCTCCTGGGAGATATCTGACCTCTACTATGGGCATACAGGTGATAGAAATGTAACTCTATACCTACCTGTATGGCCATAGTAGAGGTCTGATGGGAGTCTGTCCTCCCTGGGAGATATCTGACCTCTACTATGGGCATACAGGTTATAGAAATGTAACTCTATACCTACCTGTATGGCCATAGTAGAGGTCTGATGGGAATCTGTCCTCCCTGGGAGATATCTGACCTCTACTATGGACATACAGGTGATAGAAATGTAACTCTATACCTACCTGTATGGCCATAGTAGAGGTCTGATGGGAGTCTGTCCCCCCTGAGAGATATCTGACCTTTACTATGGACACACAGGTGATAGAAATGTAACTCTATACCTACCTGTATGGCCATAGTAGAGGTCTGATGGGAATCTGTCCCCCCTGGGAGATATCTGACCTCTACTATGGACATACAGGTGATAGAAATGTAACTCTATATCTACCTGTATGGCCATAGTAGAGGTCTGACTGGAGACTGTCCCCCCTGGGAGATATCTGACCTCTACTATGGACATACAGGTGATAGAAATGTAACTCTATACCTACCTGTATGGCCATAGTAGAGGTCTGATGGGAATCTGTCCCTCCTGGGAGATATCTGACCTCTACTATGGGCATACAGGTGATAGAAATGTAACTCTATACCTACCTGTATGGCCATAGTAGAGGTCTGATGGGAGTCTGTCCCCCCTGGGAGATATCTGACCTCTACTATGGGCACACAGGTGATAGAAATGTAACTCTATACCTACCTGTATGGCCATAGTAGAGGTCTGATGGGAATCTGTCCCTCCTGGGAGATATCTGACCTCTACTATGGACATACTGGTGATAGAAATGTAACTCTATACCTACCTGTATGGCCATAGTAGAGGTCTGATGGGAATCTGTCCCTCCTGGGAGATATCTGACCTCTACTATGGACATACTGGTGATAGAAATGTAACTCTATACCTACCTGTATGGCCATAGTAGAGGTCTGATGGGAGTCTGTCCCCCCCTGGGAGATATCTGACCTCTACTATGGACATACAGGTGATAGAAATGTAACTCTATACCTACCTGTATGGCCATAGTAGAGGTCTGATGGGAATCTGTCCCCCCTGGGAGATATCTGACCTCTACTATGGGCACACAGGTGATAGAAATGTAACTCTATACCTACCTGTATGGCCATAGTAGATGTCTGATGGGCGTCTGTCCCCGCTGGGAGATATCTGACCTCTACTATGGACATACAGGTGATAGAAATGTAACTCTATACCTACCTGTATGGCCATAGTAGAGGTCTGATGGGAGTCTGTCCCCCCTGGGAGATATCTGACCTCTACTATGGACATACAGGTGATAGAAATGTAACTCTATACCTACCTGTATGGCCATAGTAGAGGTCTGATGGGAATTTGTCCCCCCTGGGAGATATCTGACCTCTACTATGGGCATACAGGTGATAGAAATGTAACTCTATACCTACCTGTATGGCCATAGTAGAGGTCTGATGGGAATCTGTCCCCCCTGGGAGATATCTGACCTCTACTATGGACATACAGGTGATAGAAATGTAACTCTATACCTACCTGTATGGCCATAGTAGAGGTCTGATGGGAATTTGTCCCCCCTGGGAGATATCTGACCTCTACTATGGGCATACAGGTGATAGAAATGTAACTCTATACCTACCTGTATGGCCATAGTAGACGTCTGATAGGAATCTGTCCCCCCCTGGGAGATAGATATCTGACCTCTACTATGGGCATACAGGTGATAGAAATGTAACACTATACCTACCTGTATGGCCATAGTAGAGGTCTGATGGGAATCTGTCCTCCCTGGGAGCTATCTGACCTCTACTATGGGCATACAGGTGATAGAAATGTAACTCTATACCTACCTGTATGGCCATAGTAGAGGTCTGATGGGAATCTGTCCCCCTGGGAGATATCTGACCTCTACTATGGACATACAGGTGATAGAAATGTAACTCTATACCTACCTGTATGGCCATAGTAGAAGTCTGATGGGAGTCTGTCCCCCCTGGGAGATATCTGACCTCTACTATGGGCACACAGGTTATAGAAATGTAACTCTATACCTACCTGTATGGCCATAGTAGAGGTCTGATGGGAATCTGTCCCCCCTGGGAGATATCTGACCTCTACTATGGGCATACAGGTGATAGAAATGTAACTCTATACCTACCTGTATGGCTATAGTAGGGGTCTGATGGGAGTCTGTCCCCCCTGGGAGATATCTGACCTCTACTATGGGCATACAGGTGATAGAAATGTAACTCTATACCTACCTGTATGGCTATAGTAGGGGTCTGATGGGAATCTGTCCCCCCTGGGAGATATCTGACCTCTACTATGGGCATACAGGTGATAGAAATGTAACTCTATACCTACCTGTATGGCCATAGTAGAGGTCTGATGGGAATCTGTCCCCCCTGGGAGATATCTGACCTCTACTATGGGCATACAGGTGATAGAAATGTAACTCTATACCTACCTGTATGGCCATAGTAGAGGTCTGATGGGAATCTGTCCCCCCTGGGAGATATCTGACCTCTACTATGGGCCATACAGGTGATAGAAATGTAACTCTATACCTACCTATATGACCATAGTAGAGGTCCGATGGGAATCTGTCCCCCCTAGGAGATATCTGACCTCTACTATGGGCATACAGGTGATAGAAATGTAACTCTATACCTACCTGTATGGCCATAGTAGAGGTCTGATGGGAATCTGTCCCTCCTGGGAGATATCTGACCTCTACTATGGGCATACAGGTGACAGAAATGTAACTCTATACCTACCTGTATGGCCATAGTAGAGGTCTGATGGGAATCTGTCCCTCCTGGGAGATATCTGACCTCTACTATGGATATACAGGTGATAGAAATGTAACTCTATACCTACCTGTATGGCCATAGTAGAGGTCTGATGGGAGTCTGTCCCTCCTGGGAGATATCTGACCTCTACTATGGGCATACAGGTGATAGAAATGTAACTCTATACCTACCTGTATGGCCATAGTAGAGGTCTGATGGGAGTCTGTCCCACCTGGGAGATATCTGACCTCTACTATGGATATACAGGTGATAGAAATGTAACTCTATACCTACGTGTATGGCCCATAGTAGAGGTCTGATGGGAATCTGTCCCCCCTGGGAGATATCTGACCTCTACTATGGGCATACAGGTGATAGAAATGTAACTCTATACCTACCTGTATGGCCATAGTAGAGGTCTGATGGGAATCTGTCCCTCCTGGGAGATATCTGACCTCTACTATGGGCATACAGGTGATAGAAATGTAACTCTATACCTACCTGTATGGCCATAGTAGAGGTCTGATGGGAGTCTGTCCCCCCTGGGAGATATCTGACCTCTACTATGGGCATACAGGTGATAGAAATGTAACTCTATACCTACCTGTATGACCATAGTAGAGGTCTGATGGGAATCTGTCCCCCCTGGGAGATATCTGACCTCTACTATGGACATACAGGTGATAGAAATGTAACTCTATACCTACCTGTATGGCCATAGTAGAGGTCTGATGGGAATCTGTCCCCCCTGGGAGATATCTGACCTCTACTATGGACATACAGGTGATAGAAATGTAACTCTATACCTACCTGTATGGCCATAGTAGAGGTCTGATGGGAGTCTGTCCCCCCTGGGAGATATCTGACCTCTACTATGGGCATACAGGTGATAGAAATGTAACTCTATACCTACCTGTATGGCCATAGTAGAGGTCTGATGGGAATCTGTCCCCCCTGGGAGATATCTGATCTCTACTATGGACATACAGGTGATAGAAATGTAACTCTATACCTACCTGTATGGCCATAGTAGAGGTCTGATGGGAATCTGTCCCCCCTGGGAGATATCTGACCTGTACTATGGACATACAGGTGATAGAAATGTAACTCTATACCTACCTGTATGGCCATAGTAGAGGTCTGATGGGAGTCTGTCCCCCCTGGGAGATACCTGACCTCTACTATGGCCATACAGGTGATAGAAATGTAACTCTATACCTACCTGTATGGCCATAGTAGAGGTCTGATGGGAGTCTGTCCCCCTGGGAGATATCTGACCTCTACTATGGGCATACAGGTGATAGAAATGTAAGTCTATACCTACCTCTATGGCTCATAGTAGAGGTCTGATGGGAGTCTGTCCCCCCTGGGAGATACCTGACCTCTACTATGGCCATACAGGTGATAGAAATGTAACTCTATACCTACCTGTATGGCCATAGTAGAGGTCTGATGGGAATCTGTCCCTCCTGGGAGATATCTGACCTCTACTATGGGCATACAGGTGATAGAAATATAACTCTATACCTACCTGTATGGCCATAGTAGAGGTCTGATGGGAGTCTGTCCCACCTGGGAGATATCTGACCTCTACTATGGATATACAGGTGATAGAAATGTAACTCTATACCTACCTGTATGGCCATAGTAGAGGTCTGATGGGAGTCTGTCCCCCTGGGAGATATCTGACCTCTACTATGGGCATACAGGTGATAGAAATGTAACTCTATACCTACCTGTATGGCCATAGTAGAGGTCTGATGGGAATCTGTCCCTCCTGGGAGATATCTGACCTCTACTATGGGCATACAGGTGACAGAAATGTAACTCTATACCTACGTGTATGGCCCATAGTAGAGGTCTGATGGGAGTCTGTCCCTCCTGGGAGATATCTGACCTCTACTATGGGCATACAGGTGATAGAAATGTAACTCTATACCTACCTGTATGGCCATAGTAGAGGTCTGATGGGAGTCTGTCCCCCCTGGGAGATATCTGACCTCTACTATGGGCATACAGGTGATAGAAATGTAACTCTATACCTACCTGTATGGCCATAGTAGAGGTCTGATGGGAATCTGTCCCTCCTGGGAGATATCTGACCTCTACTATGGGCATACAGGTGATAGAAATGTAACTCTATACCTACCTGTATGGCCATAGTAGAGGTCTGATGGGAGTCTGTCCCCCCTGGGAGATATCTGACCTCTACTATGGGCATACAGGTGATAGAAATGTAACTCTATACCTACCTGTATGACCATAGTAGAGGTCTGATGGGAATCTGTCCCCCCTGGGAGATATCTGACCTCTACTATGGACATACAGGTGATAGAAATGTAACTCTATAACTACCTGTATGGCCATAGTAGAGGTCTGATGGGAATCTGTCCCCCCTGGGAGATATCTGACCTCTACTATGGACATACAGGTGATAGAAATGTAACTCTATACCTACCTGTATGGCTGATAGTAGAGGTCTGATGGGAATCTGTCCCCCCTGGGAGATATCTGACCTCTACTATGGACATACAGGTGATAGAAATGTAACTCTATACCTACCTGTATGGCGCATAGTAGAGGTCTGATGGGAGTCTGTCCCCCCTGGGAGATATCTGACCTCTACTATGGGCATACAGGTGATAGAAATGTAACTCTATACCTACCTGTATGGCCATAGTAGAGGTCTGATGGGAATCTGTCCCACCTGGGAGATATCTGACCTCTACTATGGGCATACAGGTGATAGAAATGTAACTCTATACCTACCTGTATGGCCATAGTAGATGTCTGATGGGTGTCTGTCCCCGCTGGGAGATATCTGACCTCTACTATGGACATACAGGTGATAGAAATGTAACTCTATACCTACCTGTATGGCCATAGTAGAGGTCTGATGGGAATCTGTCCCCCCTGGGAGATATCTGACCTCTACTATGGCCATACAGGTGATAGAAATGTAACTCTATACCTACCTGTATGGCCATAGTAGAGGTCTGATGGGAATCTGTCCCCCCTGGGAGATATCTGACCTCTACTATGGACATACAGGTGATAGAAATGTAACTCTATACCTACCTGTATGGCCATAGTAGAGGTCTGATGGGAATCTGTCCCACCCTGGGAGATATCTGACCTCTACTATGGGCATACAGGTGATAGAAATGTAACTCTATACCTACCTGTATGGCCATAGTAGAGGTCTGATGGGAGTCTGTCCCCCCTGGGAGATATCTGACCTCTACTATGGCCATACAGGTGATAGAAATGTAAGTCTATACCTACCTGTATGGCCATAGTAGAGGTCTGATGGGAGTCTGTCCCCCCTGGGAGATATCTGACCTCTACTATGGACATACAGGTGATAGAAATGTAACTCTATACCTACCTGTATGGCCATAGTAGAGGTCTGATGGGAGTCTGTCCCCCCTGGGAGATATCTGACCTCTACTATGGACATACAGGTGATAGAAATGTAACTCTATACCTACCTGTATGGCCATAGTAGAGGTCTGATGGGAGTCTGTCCCCCCTGGGAGATATCTGACCTCTACTATGGGCATACAGGTGATAGAAATGTAACTCTATACCTACCTGTATGGCCATAGTAGAGGTCTGATGGGAGTCTGTCCCCCCTGGGAGATATCTGACCTCTACTATGGGCATACAGGTGATAGAAATGTAACTCTATACCTACCTGTATGGCCATAGTAGAGGTCTGATGGGAGTCTGTCCCCCCTGGGAGATATCTGACCTCTACTATGGACATACAGGTGATAGAAATGTAACTCTATACCTACCTGTATGGCCATAGTAGAGGTCTGATGGGAGTCTGTCCCCCCTGGGAGATATCTGACCTCTACTATGGGCATACAGGTGATAGAAATGTAACTCTATACCTACCTGTATGGCCATAGTAGAGGTCTGATGGGAATCTGTCCCTCCTGGGAGATATCTGACCTCTACTATGGGCATACAGGTGATAGAAATGTAACTCTATACCTACCTGTATGGCCATAGTAGAGGTCTGATGGGAATCTGTCCCCCCTGGGAGATATCAAACCTCTACTATGGACATACAGATGATAGAAATGTAACTCTATACCTACCTGTATGGCCATAGTAGAGGTCTGATGGGAGTCTGTCCCCCCTGGGAGATATCTGACCTCTACTATGGGCATACAGGTGATAGAAATGTAACTCTATACCTACCTGTATGGCCATAGTAGAGGTCTGATGGGAATCTGTCCCTCCTGGGAGATATCTGACCTCTACTATGGGCATACAGGTGATAGAAATGTAACTCTATACCTACCTGTATGGCCATAGTAGAGGTCTGATGGGAATCTGTCCCCCCTGGGAGATATCTGACCTCTACTATGGACATACAGGTGATAGAAATGTAACTCTATACCTACCTGTATGGCCATAGTAGAGGTCTGATGGGAATCTGTCCTCCCTGGGAGATATCTGACCTCTACTATGGGCATACAGGTTATAGAAATGTAACTCTATACCTACCTGTATGGCCATAGTAGAGGTCTGATGGGAGTCTGTCCCCCCTGGGAGATATCTGACCTCTACTATGGGCATACAGGTGATAGAAATGTAACTCTATACCTACCTGTATGGCCATAGTAGAAGTCTGATGGGAATCTGTCCCCTCTGGGAGATATCTGACCTATACTATGGGCATACAGGTGATAGAAATGTAACTCTATACCTACCTGTATGGCCATAGTAGAGGTCTGATGGGAGTCTGTCCCCCCTGGGAGATATCTGACCTCTACTATGGACATACAGGTGATAGAAATGTAACTCTATACCTACCTGTATGGCCATAGTAGAGGTCTGATGGGAGTCTGTCCCCCCTGGGAGATATCTGACCTCTACTATGTGCATACAGGTGATAGAAATGTAACTCTATACCTACCTGTATGGCCATAGTAGAGGTCTGATGGGAATCTGTCCCCCTGGGAGATATCTGACCTCTACTATGTGCATACAGGTGATAGAAATGTAACTCTATACCTACCTGTATGGCTCATAGTAGAGGTCTGATGGGAATCTGTCCCCCCTGGGAGATATATGACCTCTACTATGGGCATACAGGTGATAGAAATGTAACTCTATACCTACCTGTATGGCCATAGTAGAGGTCTGATGGGAATCTGTCCCCCCTGGGAGATATATGACCTCTACTATGGGCATACAGGTGATAGAAATGTAACTCTATACCTACCTGTATGGCCATAGTAGAGGTCTGATGGGAATCTGTCCCCCCTGGGAGATATCTGACCTCTACTATGGGCATACAGGTGATAGAAATGTAACTCTATACCTAACTGTATGGCCATAGTAGAGGTCTGATGGGAGTCTGTCCCCCCTGGGAGATATCTGACCTCTACTATGGCCATACAGGTGATAGAAATGTAACTCTATACCTACCTGTATGGCCATAGTAGAGGTCTGATGGGAATCTGTCCTCCCTGGGAGATATCTGACCTCTACTATGGCCATACAGGTGATAGAAATGTAACTCTATACCTACCTGTATGGCCATAGTAGAAGTCTGATGGGAATCTGTCCCCTCTGGGAGATATCTGACCTATACTATGGGCATACAGGTGATAGAAATGTAACTCTATACCTACCTGTGTGGCCATAGTAGAGGTCTGATGGGAGTCTGTCCCCCCTGGGAGATATCTGACCTCTACTATGGACATACAGGTGATAGAAATGTAACTCTATACCTACCTGTATGGCCATAGTAGAGGTCTGATGGGAGTCTGTCCCCCCTGGGAGATATCTGACCTCTACTATGTGCATACAGGTGATAGAAATGTAACTCTATACCTACCTGTATGGCCATAGTAGAGGTCTGATGGGAATCTGTCCCCCTGGGAGATATCTGACCTCTACTATGTGCATACAGGTGATAGAAATGTAACTCTATACCTACCTGTATGGCTCATAGTAGAGGTCTGATGGGAATCTGTCCCCCCTGGGAGATATATGACCTCTACTATGGGCATACAGGTGATAGAAATGTAACTCTATACCTACCTGTATGGCCATAGTAGAGGTCTGATGGGAATCTGTCCCCCCTGGGAGATATCTGACCTCTACTATGGGCATACAGGTGATAGAAATGTAACTCTATACCTAACTGTATGGCCATAGTAGAGGTCTGATGGGAGTCTGTCCCCCCTGGGAGATATCTGACCTCTACTATGGCCATACAGGTGATAGAAATGTAACTCTATACCTACCTGTATGGCCATAGTAGAGGTCTGATGGGAATCTGTCCCCCCTGGGAGATATCTGACCTCTACTATGGCCATACAGGTGATAGAAATGTAACTATATACCTACCTGTATGGCCATAGTAGAGGTCTGATGGGAGTCTGTCCCTCCTGGGAGATATCTGACCTCTACTATGGGCATACAGGTGATAGAAATGTAACTCTATACCTACCTGTATGGCCATAGTAGAGGTCTGATGGGATTCTGTCCCCCCTGGGAGATATCTGACCTCTACTATGGGCATACAGGTGATAGAAATGTAACTCTATACCTACCTGTATGGCCATAGTAGAGGTCTGATGGGATTCTGTCCCCCCTGGGAGATATCTGACCTCTACTATGGGCATATAGGTGATAGACATGTAACTCTATACCTACCTGTATGGCCATAGTAGAGGTCTGATGGGAGTCTGTCCCCCCTGGGAGATATCTGATCTCTACTATGGACATACAGGTGATAGAAATGTAACTCTATACCTACCTGTATGGCCATAGTAGAGGTCTGATGGGAATCTGTCCCCACTGGGAGATATCTGACCTCTACTATGGGCATACAGGTGATAGAAATGTAACTCTATACCTACCTGTATGGCCATAGTAGAGGTCTGATGGGAATCTGTCCTCCCTGGGAGATATCTGACCTCTACTATGGGCATACAGGTGATAGAAATGTAACTCTATACCTACTGGTATGGCTCATAGTAGAGGTCTGAGGGGAATCTGTCCCCACTGGGAGATATCTGACCTCTACTATGGGCATATAGGTGATAGAAATGTAACTCTATACCTACCTGTATGGCCATAGTAGAGGTCTGATGGGAATCTGTCCCTCCTGGGAGATATCTGACCTCTACTATGGGCATACAGGTGATAGAAATGTAACTCTATACCTACCTTTATGCCCATAGTAGAGGTCTGATGGGAATCTGTCCCCCCTGGGAGATATCTCACCTCTACTATGGACATACAGGTGATAGAAATGTAACTCTATACCTACCTGTATGGCCATAGTAGAGGTCTGATGGGAATCTGTCCCCCCTGGGAGATATCTGACCTCTACTATGGGCATACAGGTGATAGAAATGTAACTCTATACCTACCTGTATGGCCATAGTAGAGGTCTGATGGGAATCTGTCCCCCCTGGGAGATATCTCACCTCTACTATGGACATACAGGTGATAGAAAAGTAACTCTATACCTACCTGTATGGCCCATAGTAGAGGTCTGATGGGAATCTGTCCCCCCTGGGAGATATCTCACCTCTACTATGGACATACAGGTGATAGAAATGTAACTCTATACCTACCTGTATGGCCATAGTAGAAGTCTGATGGGAATCTGTCCCCCCTGGGAGATATCTCACCTCTACTATGGACATACAGGTGATAGAAATGTAACTCTATACCTACCTGTATGGCCATAGTAGAGGTCTGATGGGAATCTTTCCCCCCTGGGAGATATCTCACCTCTACTATGGACATACAGGTGATAGAAATGTAACTCTATACCTACCTGTATGGCCATAGTAGAGGTCTGATGGGAATCTGTCCCTCCTGGGAGATATCTGACCTCTACTATGGACATACAGGTGATAGAAATGTAACTCTATACCTATGTGACACCCCAGGGGTCTGGTTGCCACAGTGATAGAGATATTACGTCTGAGAGCAGGTGGGAGGTCCTTTGGTCAGGGATCCTGTGCATGCCACACCTCCTGCCCAGTCTTGGGAGGGGAAGAACTTCCCCTATATAAACCCGGGGCTGAAGCAGGGTTAGGAGTCAAGGAGAGTAGAGACAGAGAAACAGTCACAGGAAGAAACAGCAGAAGCTCAGTGGGAGCAATACTACTACAAGTCAGGGGCTGGCAGCTGCAGAGCTCGCCCTGACTGAGAAGATTTCTTCCCGGACCCGGAGTCCGGGGCTGTGGGGACTAACTCCTACCCAGCAGCAGAATCCGTCAGGCAGGGGATTTCAGGTCCTCTGGCCAAGAAGCTCGAAGGCACGGTCACACGCGTGGGACCAGCACCGCCATCGTGGAGCGGAAGCCATTAGAAGGCCCCGAGTCACCGGCCATACGGGTGAGCACCACATGGTACACTCAGGGACGTGGGCTACTTATACCCGCTTCTAGCAAGGTAGCCAGAAGAGTACAGTCAGTTTGGGAGGCCTACAACTCCACCTGGCCAGGGGAGATCCCATCTGCTCAAGGACTGACCAGGACCCAATCGCTAGCCAGTACTCCGGGAGGGTCTATCATTCTCACCAGTAAAGACCCTGAACTACACAGTACCGTCTCCGAGTGGTTCCTGCTACCCCCATCATCCACATCTGCTGCCCTGAGGCCATACCCCTCCCGTTGGGGGTTATACCATCTACGCTGCACCATCCATCCACCGGCCTCAGCGGACTGTTCTGCAGCGGCAGCTCCATAGCTGCATTCAACGGGTGGCGTAGTCGTACAACATCTACCGCCGATACATCGCCGCTCAGTTTGACTCCCTGGGCACGGACCGGGTCGCCGCCACGAGACTACAACCCTCAAGAGATCCGGCTCCGGGTAAGCTCCCGCGTGCGCAACGCAGCGCGACACAGGCCCAGGGGCGCGTCAACTTTGGCGTAGTCGGCAGGATCTACCGCTGTTACATCGCCGCTCAGTTTGACTCCCTGGGCACGGACCGGGTCACCGCCACGAGACTACAACCCTCAAGAGATCCGGCTCCGGGTAAGCTCCCGCGTGCGCAACGCAGCGCGACACAGGCCCAGGGGCGCGTCAACTTTGGCGTAGTCGGCAGGATTTCGTGCCCGCAACCACCGGGTACTGCGTGCCTGAAAAAGAGACTTTTCAAACTTACCTGTGGTGAAGATTCCCGCCATCCGGCGCCATCTTCAGCCTTCTTCCCGCCATCGGTGAAGTTTCCCGCCATCCGGCGCCATCTTCTGCCTTCTTCCCGCCATCCATGGAGTTTTCCCGCCATTGGATGCCATCTTGAGGACGCCGCGCGGGAAGAAGAGGGGCGTGGACTCCGAAAGCGCGCGAGAACTGAAGCCCCGCCTCACGTCCGGACGTTGCGTAAGGTCCTGGAAGGAGCCCAGCAGACGCCGACGTCACAGGAGCGCGACGGAAGGTCCTCAACCCTGACGATCCACTGCGGAGCCGCGGCCTACGGAAGAGGATCATCGCAAGGTAGGCGACGGTCCACTAGGGGGGAGGAAGATGTCGGATACGGAGGAGAGCTTCACTGCCTCAACCCCCGCCAGCGCTACCGCTGCTGCAGTTATGCCCTTCACCATGCCCTATATCCCGGGAGCAGCTTGGCTACCCCAGTACTCAGGGGAGTCACATACCCTGCATGACTTTAGAGAAAAGCTGGATAGCCTCTTCCAGGTGTACCCCCTCACAGAAGAGCAAAAAGTGAGCATCCTGGTGGCCCAACTAACCGGGGCAGCCAAAAGGGAAGTAAAATCCTGGCCACCTGGGAGGAAGACTGTCGCAGGGATACTAACCCGGCTGAAGGACACCTTTGATACCCGCACCTCAGCCGAGATTAAGCTTAGATTCTACGGGTGCAAGCAGCGAGCGCATGAGAGTATAAGGGACTATGCACTAAACCTACAAGAGGCCCTGAGGGCCATTAAGCAGACCGACCCTGATGGAGTGGGAAACGAGGACAGGCTGTTGACCGAACAGTTTATAGAGGGACTGTATTGTAATACCCACCGAACCCAGTTGCGGGCAATGGCCTTACAGGATCCCCATCTGGGCTTTGCACAGTTCAAGGACAGAGCCATCCGGGTGCTCCGAGAACCGGCACCGGGTGGCGCTGTAACCCACAGGCGCCCTGCTATCACTTACCACCAGGAGGCGGCGCCCTTGTCGGCAGGGCCTGTGGGAGCTGATGCGCAGGCTTTGGACAATGACCCGGCTCCAGACCTACACCATCAGGTCCAAGAGCTAGCTAAGAGCGTTGCTGCGCTAACCCGAACTGTGCAGTCTTTACAGGCTTCCACCCCAGGGAAGATCCAGCTGGCATCCGGACCGGAGGACATCCCGTGGCGTCGACCAAGGAGGACCCCACCGGCCAGAGGAAGACCCAGTGACCGATACAGCGAGGACGGACGACCCATCTGCCGCCGCTGCAATCAACCCGGAGATATGGCAAGGTACTGTTCTTTAAACGGGCACAACCTGGGGTAGAGGGCCAACCCCCAGGAAAAAGATCACCAGGCCCATCGAACTGGCGCGACAGATATGTGGGAGGACGTCCAGTCTTGTCTGTGGTACTGGATGGCATTCCCATGAGTGCCCTACTGGACACCGGGTCACAGGTCACCACCATCCTGTACGTGCTCTTTAAGCAGTACTGGAATGACTCGGATATTACCCGCTACCCTGACGACGACTTGAGTATCATCGCCAGCAATGGCCAGCCCGTGCCACAGATCGGATTTAAAGAGGTGACCATCAAAATCGGTAGAGTCGAACTGGCAGCACAGGGACTGATCATTGTAGATATTGACAAACATGAGAGTCACCCAAAAATAACTCTAGGAACTAATGTAATTGAAAATTGTCTTGCAGAGGTGATTTTCCTTTTACAGCAGGTTGCCAAGAACGCCAGCTCCGGCGAGCAGCGGGTGCTCCAGAAAGAGATCCGGGCACTGATGCGACGGCAACAGGTGGAACTCTCCGGCGGTGAGATTGGTAGCGTAAGAATGTGTGACCCTTTTCCTATTGCCATGCCCCCAAAAAGTGAAATGATGATTTGGTGCCGGGCAGCTATTGGTCTGAGAGGTAGAGATTACCAGGCAATGGTAGAACCAGTTTACTCGGACAGTAGGCCCACCATTTTGACAGCACGGGGGGTGGTTGATGTACGCCATGGGAGGGTGCCCGTTCGCATAATAAATATCGGGGAGAGGGAAGTGTACCTGCCCCGGTATGCCACGCTAGCCAAATTATATACCATTAACCAAAATTCTATACAATCTGTGGAACCCTTGCCTCCATCTCACCCGGAGGAAGGTAACGGCTCTAAGAAAAACATGGAGGACTGGTGTCAGCAACTACATCTGGGTACTGACTCCACTCCCGCCCACCAGAAACAAGGAGTCTATCGGGTGGTTCAAGAGTACGAGAGAGTGTTTAGTAAACACCCGTTAGACTTCGGGCGAGTCAAGGGGGTAGAACACCGCATCCCCATGGGAGACCATCTTCCCATAAAAGAGAGGTATCGACCCGTACCCCCTGCACACTACCAACACGCCAAGGGGATGCTTAGGGACATGAAGGAGGCTGGGGTGATCAGGGATAGCTGTAGCCCCTGGGCAGCTCCACTAGTCTTAGTCAAAAAGAAAGACAACACCATGAGGATGTGTGTAGATTACCGGAAAATCAACCGTATCACACACAAGGATACGTACCCCTTACCAAGGATAGAGGAGTCTTTGGCTGCTTTAAGATCTGCTAACTTCTTCTCTACCTTGGATCTCACTAGCGGGTACTGGCAGGTTCCTGTAGCAGAGGCGGACCGGGAGAAGACCGCATTCACCACCCCGATGGGACTTAGCGAGTTCACCTGCATGCCGTTCGGACTCTGCAACGCACCGGGAACCTTCCAACGACTAATGGAGTGTTGTCTGGGCCACAGAAACTTCGAGACGGTCCTGTTGTACCTGGACGATGTCATCGTATATTCCAAGACGTATGAGGACCACCTGAAACACCTGGCGGAAGTGTTCGAAGCTCTGGCAAGTTACGGCCTAAAGGTGAAACCTTCCAAGTGTCACCTCCTGAAACCAAAGGTGCAGTACCTGGGACACGTGGTGAGCGCTGACGGAGTGGCTCCCGACCCTGATAAGATCACCGCAATTAAGGAATGGCCAAGCCCCTCCAGCGTAAAAGAAGTGCGGCAGTTCCTCGGGTTGGTAGGCTACTACCGAAGGTTTATTCCCGGTTTCACCAAAAAGGCAGCACCTATGCAGGACCTCCTGATAGGCCAGTCCCGGAAGGCCAAGAACCAGAAGCCGCCCTTCAAATGGGAGGAGCTGGAAGAAGAGTCCTTCCGCCAGCTGAAGATGGCCCTCACGGGGGACGAAATCCTGGCGTACCCGGATTATAGCCAGCCCTTTATCCTCTACACCGACGCCAGTAACATCGGGCTAGGAGCCGTACTGTCCCAGATCCAGCAGGGGAAGGAACGAGTAATCGCCTACGCCAGCCGAAAACTGCGACCCACCGAAAGGAACCCCGAGAATTACAGGTCATTTAAGCTAGAGTTCCTGGCCGTAGTATGGGCAGTCACCGAGCGCTTTAAGCATTACCTCACTTCTTCCCGGTTCACCGTGTACACGGATAACAACCCGTTGACACACCTGGACACGGCAAGACTCGGTGCCCTGGAGCAGAGGTGGATGGCCCGTCTGTCCAACTACGAGTTCACAATCAAATACCGGGCAGGACGCTCCAATACCAACGCGGACGCCCTGTCCAGGATGCCCAACCTGCCGGACGGAGGAGAAGATCCGGAGGGACTGGAAGAAGTTGAACTCCCTGCGTTCCACCGTCATGGGACTATCCAGTATTCCCACCGGGTAAGGAGTAAGCAGGCTGCTACGTTGAACCCCTTACCCCACTACAACTGGGCGGAAACGCAAGACAGCGACCCTGCCGTCCGACTGGTGAAGGAGATGCTGACTCGGCCGGAGGCTCGCCTTGAACCAGACGCTCCGGAGGAAGCCAAACAACTATGGGCAGAGAAGAGTCGACTGTTCCTTTACAAAGGGAAGTTGTGCCGCAGAATGGTTAACTCCCGGACGCATGAATTACTCTGGCAAGTAGTGGTGCCACGAAGAGACGCAGCCATGGTGATGGAGGCATACCACGACGGAGCTGGACACTTCGGGTGGAAGAAGCTGGAGTTCCTGCTGCGCGAGCGGTTCCACTGGGTAGGCATGAGGGGAACCATCGAGAAGTGGTGCAGAGACTGTGGCCCGTGCAACCTGAGAAGGAAGGACCGTGCCAGCCAGAAGACTCCCCTGCAGTCCATCGTCACCCGGCAACCGTTGGAACTGGTAGCCTTGGATCATGTAAAACTGACCCCAAGCAGAAGTGGCTACGTCTACGCGTTAACCATCGTGGATCATTACTCCCGGTTTCTGGTTGTCGTCCCCGTCAAGGACTTAACGGCTCAAACAGCAGCTAGAGCCTTCCAGCAGCACTTTTGCCGTCCACACGGGTACCCGGACCAAGTGCTGACGGACCAGGGACCTGCCTTTGAAGCGGAGGTCTTCCAGGAATTCTGCAATCTGTATGGCTGCCGGAAGATAAGGACGACACCCTACCATCCGCAAACTAATGGACTTTGTGAGAAAATGAACCAGGTGGTAATGGATCTTCTAAAAACGTTGCCCCTGGAAGAACGCAGTCTGTGGCCTGAGAAGTTGCCCGATCTGGTGGACCTATACAACCACATCCCGGTAGGTTCCACCAACTGTACCCCGGCTTACCTAATGAGGGCAAGACCTGGTAAGTTACCTGTTGACCTGGAAATGGGAGTCCTGACACCCGAGGACACTTCACCAGAAACAGACTGGGACACAGAGAGGCAGCAGCAGTACCGGAGAGTACAGGAGAGCGTGGAGCGAAGTCTCTGTCAGGCTAGGGAAAGACAAGAGAAAACTTACAACCAGTATGCTCCCGCTGTTCCCCTGGTACCCGGAGAGCAGGTCTTGAAGAGGAAGAGACGGCTCCACAAGTTGGACGACCAGTGGGAGAAGGACCCGTACACCGTACTGCCCTCAAGCCACGAGAACCCGAAGGTTTGTACCATCAGTAAAGACGGAGGGGAAACCACAGCCATTGTATCCCGGGACCACCTGAAGAAGTGTCCCGAACAACTGAGGAACCCTGAAGAGGAACAAGAAGACCATCGACCCGTAGAGGAAAGGGAAGATATGGTTAGTACTGTGCTCGGGGACTTCCCTCGGTCTTGGACTCAAGTCAATGGTGCAGTTGTGGTACCCGTACTCACCTTCCTCCAACCAGCATCCCAAGCACCTACGGAGCAACAGGTAGAGCTGGAAGAACAGCCGGTCCAGGAGGCAGAAGACCCCACACCCGCAGACCAGGAGGATCAACCCTCTGCTTGCAGTGAGCCTGCCATATCCCTAGTGAGCCAAAGAGCCGGTAGACAGCTGCCCAGTTTACCCTTGACAGCTCCTACACCCTGTAGTTCAGGGCTAGGCAGTCAGCTCCGTAGGTCCACTAGGGCCACTAGAGGCCAGTTACCCGCACGGTGGAGGATTTGAAGTGTATAAATTGTTTTATTTATGTTTATCTGTGTATTGTTGCTTGTGTATAATTTTGTGCTTCCAGTTATTTTTAGGAGTCCTTGGTGGATTTACCGGGAATCCTTGTACATAGTTGGAGCGTAACCCAGGATGGACTAGAGACTGTTAAGGACTCGGGGTAGGACAGACCCCTACCTGGTTACGTCTCCCTGTTTTGGTGAAATGGACACCTTGCTTTCTTCAAATACTGCACCCGGTTGCGGACACGCCGCAACCATCTTATGTGTTTTTCTTATTGTATTGTTATTGTTATACCTTGTTATGTTTTTCTAAAAAATATGTTTAGTCCCGGAGTACTAAATTTCACTAGGGGGGAATGTGACACCCCAGGGGTCTGGTTGCCACAGTGATAGAGATATTACGTCTGAGAGCAGGTGGGAGGTCCTTTGGTCAGGGATCCTGTGCATGCCACACCTCCTGCCCAGTCTTGGGAGGGGAAGAACTTCCCCTATATAAACCTGGGGCTGAAGCAGGGTTAGGAGTCAAGGAGAGTAGAGACAGAGAAACAGTCACAGGAAGAAACAGCAGAAGCTCAGTGGGAGCAATACTACTACAAGTCAGGGGCTGGCAGCTGCAGAGCTCGCCCTGACTGAGATGATTTCTTCCCGGACCCGGAGTCCGAGGCTGTGGGGACTAACTCCTACCCAGCAGCAGAATCCGTCAGGCAGGGGATTTCAGGTCCTCTGGCCAAGAAGCTCGAAGGCACAGTCACACGCGTGGGACCAGCACCGCCATCGTGGAGCGGAAGCCATTAGAAGGCCCCGAGTCACCGGCCATACGGGTGAGCACCACATGGTACACTCAGGGACGTGGGCTACTTATACCCGCTTCTAGCAAGGTAGCCAGAAGAGTACAGTCAGTTTGGGAGGCCTACAACTCCACCTGGCCAGGGGAGATCCCATCTGCTCAAGGACTGACCAGGCCCCAATCGCTAGCCAGTACTCCGGGAGGGTCTATCATTGTCACCAGTAAAGACCCTGAACTACACAGTACCGTCTCCGAGTGGTTCCTGCTACCCCCATCATCCACATCTGCTGCCCTGAGGCCATACCCCTCCCGTTGGGGGTTATACCATCTACGCTGCACCATCCATCCACCGGCCTCAGCGGACTGTTCTGCAGCGGCAGCTCCATAGCTGCATTCAACGGGTGGCGTAGTCGTACAACATCTACCGCCGATACATCGCCGCTCAGTTTGACTCCCTGGGCACGGACCGGGTCGCCGCCACGAGACTACAACCCTCAAGAGATCCGGCTCCGGGTAAGCTCCCGCGTGCGCAACGCAGCGCGACACAGGCCCAGGGGCGCGTCAACTTTGGCGTAGTCGGCAGGATCTACCGCTGTTACATCGCCGCTCAGTTTGACTCCCTGGGCACGGACCGGGTCACCGCCACGAGACTACAACCCTCAAGAGATCCGGCTCCGGGTAAGCTCCCGCGTGCGCAACGCAGCGCGACACAGGCCCAGGGGCGCGTCAACTACCTGTATGGCCCATAGTAGAGGTGTGATGGGAGTCTGTCACCCCTGGGAGATATCTGACCTCTACTATGGACATACAGGTGATAGAAATGTAACTCTATACCTACCTGTATGGCCATAGTAGAGGTCTGATGGGAGTCTGTCACCCCTGGGAGATATCTGACCTCTACTATGGGCCATACAGGTGATAGAAATGTAACTCTATACCTACCTGTATGGCCATAGTAGAGGTCTGATGGGAATCTGTCCCTCCTGGGAGATATCTGACCTCTACTATGGGCATACAGGTGATAGAAATGTAACTCTATACCTACCTGTATGGCCATAGTAGAGGTCTGATGGGAGTCTGTCACCCCTGGGAGATATCTGACCTCTACTATGGACATACAGGTGATAGAAATGTAACTCTATACCTACCTGTATGGCCATAGTAGAGGTCTGATGGGAATCTGTCCCTCCTGGGAGATATCTGACCTCTACTATGGGCATACAGGTGATAGAAATGTAACTCTATACCTACCTGTATGGCCATAGTAGAGGTCTGATGGGAATCTGTCCCTCCTGGGAGATATCTGACCTCTACTATGGACATACAGGTGATAGAAATGTAACTCTATACCTACCTGTATGGCCATAGTAGAGGTCTGATGGGAATCTTTCCTCCCAGGGAGATATCTGACCTCTACTATGGGCATACAGGTGATAGAAATGTAACTCTATACCTACCTGTATGGCCATAGTAGAGGTCTGATGGGAATCTGTCCCCCCTGGGAGATATCTGACCTCTACTATGGGCATACAGGTGATAGAAATGTAACTCTATACCTACCTGTATGGCCATAGTAGAGGTCTGATGGGAGTCTGTCCTCCCAGGGAGATATCTGACCTCTACTATGGACATACTGGTAATAGAAATGTAACTCTATACCTACCTGTATGGCCATAGTAGAGGTATGATGGGAGTCTGTCCCCCCTGGAGATATCTGACCTCTACTATGGGCACACAGGTGATAGAAATGTAACTCTATACCTACCTGTATGGCCATAGTAGAGGTCTGATGGGAGTCTGTCCTCCCAGGGAGATATCTGACCTCTACTATGGGCATACAGGTGATAGAAATGTAACTCTATACCTACCTGTATGGCCCATAGTAGAGGTCTGATGGGAGTCTGTCCCCCCTGGGAGATATCTGACCTCTACTATGGACATACTGGTAATAGAAATGTAACTCTATACCTACCTGTATGGCCATAGTAGAGGTCTGATGGGATTCTGTCCCCCCTGGGAGATATCTGACCTCTACTATGGGCATATAGGTGATAGAAATGTAACTCTATACCTACCTGTATGGCCATAGTAGAGGTCTGATGGGAGTCTGTCCCCCCTGGGAGATATCTGACCTCTACTATGGACATACAGGTGATAGAAATGTAACTCTATACCTACCTGTATGGCCATAGTAGAGGTCTGATGGGAATCTGTCCATCCTGGGAGATATCTGACCTCTACTATGGACATACAGGTGATAGAAATGTAACTCTATACCTACCTGTATGGCTCATAGTAGAGGTCTGAGGGGAATCTGTCCCCACTGGGAGATATCTGACCTCTACTGTGGGCATACAGGTGATAGAAATGTAACTCTATACCTACCTGTATGGCCATAGTAGAGGTCTGATGGGAATCTGTCCCCCCTGGGAGATATCTGACCTCAACTATGGGCATACAGGTGATAGAAATGTAACTCTATACCTACTGGTATGGCTCATAGTAGAGGTCTGATGGGAATCTGTCCCCACTGGGAGATATCTGACCTCTACTATGGGCATACAGGTGATAGAAATGTAACTCTATACCTACCTGTATGCCCATAGTAGAGATCTGATGGGAATCTGTCCCCCCTGGGAGATATCTCACCTCTACTATGGACATACAGGTGATAGAAATGTAACTCTATACCTACCTGTATGGCCATAGTAGAGGTCTGATGGGAATCTGTCCCCCCTGGGAGATATCTGACCTCTACTATGGACATACAGGTGATAGAAATGTAACTCTATACCTACCTGTATGGCCATAGTAGAGGTCTGATGGGAATCTGTCCCCCCTGGGAGATATCTCACCTCTACTATGGACATACAGGTGATAGAAATGTAACTCTATACCTACCTGTATGGCCATAGTAGAAGTCTGATGGGAATCTGTCCCCCCTGGGAGATATCTCACCTCTACTATGGACATACAGGTGATAGAAATGTAACTCTATACCTACCTGTATGGCCATAGTAGAAGTCTGATGGGAATCTGTCCCCCCTGGGAGATATCTCACCTCTACTATGGACATACAGGTGATAGAAAATTAACTCTATACCTACCTGTATGGCCATAGTAGAGGTCTGATGGGAATCTGTCCCCCCTGGGAGATATCTCACCTCTACTATGGACATACAGGTGATAGAAATGTAACTCTATACCTACCTGTATGGCCATAGTAGAGGTCTGATGGGAGTCTGTCCCTCCTGGGAGATATCTGACCTCTACTATGGACATACAGGTGATAGAAATGTAACTCTATACCTACCTGTATGGCCCATAGTAGAGGTGTGATGGGAGTCTGTCACCCCTGGGAGATATCTGACCTCTACTATGGACATACAGGTGATAGAAATGTAACTCTATACCTACCTGTATGGCCATAGTAGAGGTATGATGGGAGTCTGTCACCCCTGGGAGATATCTGACCTCTACTATGGGCCATACAGGTGATAGAAATGTAACTCTATACCTACCTGTATGGCCATAGTAGAGGTCTGATGGGAATCTGTCCCTCCTGGGAGATATCTGACCTCTACTATGGGCATACAGGTGATAGAAATGTAACTCTATACCTACCTGTATGACCATAGTAGAGGTCTGATGGGAGTCTGTCCCCCCTGGGAGATATCTGACCTCTACTATGGACATACAGGTGATAGAAATGTAACTCTATACCTACCTGTATGGCCCATAGTAGAGGTCTGATGGGAATCTGTCCCCCCCTGGGAGATATCTGACCTCTACTATGGGCATACAGGTGATAGAAATGTAACTCTATACCTACCTGTATGGCCATAGTAGAGGTCTGATGGGAATCTGTCCCCCCTGGGAGATATCTGACCTCTACTATGGGCATACAGGTGATAGAAATGTAACTCTATACCTACCTGTATGGCCATAGTAGAGGTCTGATGGGAGTCTGTCCCCCCTGTAGATATCTGACCTCTACTATGGGCATACAGGTGATAGAAATGTAACTCTATACCTACCTGTATGGCCATAGTAGAGGTCTGATGGGAGTCTGTCCCCCCTGGGAGATATCTGACCTCTACTATGGGCATACAGGTGATAGAAATGTAACTCTATACCTACCTGTATGGCCATAGTAGAGGTCTGATGGGAATCTGTCCCCCCTGGGAGATATCTGACCTCTACTATGGACATACAGGTGATAGAAATGTAACTCTATACCTACCTGTATGGCCATAGTAGAGGTCTGATGGGAATCTGTCCCCCCTGGAGATATCTGACCTCTACTATGGGCATACAGGTGATAGAAATGTAACTCTATACCTACCTGTATGGCCATAGTAGAGGTCTGATGGGAGTCTGTCCCTCCTGGGAGATATCTGACCTCTACTATGGGCATACAGGTGATATAAATGTAACTCTATAACTACCTGTATGGCCATAGTAGAGGTCTGATTGGAATCTGTCCTCCCTGGGAGATATCTGACCTCTACTATGGGCATACAGGTGATAGAAATGTAACTCTATAACTACCTGTATGGCCATAGTAGAGGTCTGATGGGAGTCTGTCCCCCCTGGGAGATATCTGACCTCTACTATGGGCATACAGGTGATAGAAATGTAACTCTATACCTACCTGTATGGCCATAGTAGAGGTCTGATGGGAGTCTGTCCCCCCTGGGAGATATCTGACCTCTACTATGGACATACAGGTGATAGAAATGTAACTCTATACCTACCTGTATGGCCATAGTAGAGGTCTGATGGGAATCTGTCCCCCCTGGGAGATATCTGACCTCTACTATGGACATACAGGTGATAGAAATGTAACTCTATACCTACCTGTATGGCCATAGTAGAAGTCTGATGGGAGTCTGTCCCCCCTGGGAGATATCTGACCTCTACTATGGACATACAGGTGATAGAAATGTAACTCTATACCTACCTGTATGGCCATAGTAGAGGTCTGATGGGAATCTGTCCTCCCTGGGAGCTATCTGACCTCTACTATGGGCATACAGGTGATAGAAATGTAACTCTATACCTACCTGTATGGCCATAGTAGAGGTCTGATGGGAATCTGTCCTCCCTGGGAGCTATCTGACCTCTACTATGGGCACACAGGTTATAGAAATGTAACTCTATACCTACCTGTATGGCCATAGTAGAGGTCTGATGGGAATCTGTCCCCCCTGGGAGATATCTGACCTCTACTATGGGCATACAGGTGATAGAAATGTAACTCTATACCTACCTGTATGGATATAGTAGGGGTCTGATGGGAGTCTGTCCCCCCTGGGAGATATCTGACCTCTACTATGGGCATACAGGTGATAGAAATGTAACTCTATACCTACCTGTATGGCTATAGTAGGGGTCTGATGGGAATCTGTCCCCCCTGGGAGATATCTGACCTCTACTATGGGCATACAGGTGATAGAAATGTAACTCTATACCTACCTGTATGGCCCATAGTAGAGGTCTGATGGGAATCTGTCCCCCCTGGGAGATATCTGACCTCTACTATGGGCATACAGGTGATAGAAATGTAACTCTATATCTACCTGTATGGCCATAGTAGAGGTCTGATGGGAATCTGTCCCCCCTGGGAGATATCTGACCTCTACTATGGGCCATACAGGTGACAGAAATGTAACTCTATACCTACCTGTATGACCATAGTAGAGGTCCGATGGGAATCTGTCCCCCCTAGGAGATATCTGACCTCTACTATGGGCATACAGGTGATAGAAATGTAACTCTATACCTACCTGTATGGCCCATAGTAGAGGTCTGATGGGAATCTGTCCCCCCTGGGAGATATCTGACCTCTACTATGGGCATATAGGTGATAGAAATGTAACTCTATACCTACCTGTATGGCCATAGTAGAGGTCTGATGGGAATCTGTCCTCCCTGGGAGATATCTGACCTCTACTATGGGCATACAGGTGATAGAAATGTAACTCTATACCTACCTGTATGGCCATAGTAGAGGTCTGATGGGAGTCTGTCCTCCCTGGGAGATATCTGACCTCTACTATGGACATACAGGTGACAGAAATGTAACTCTATACCTACCTGTATGGCCATAGTAGAGGTCTGATGGGAGTCTGTCCCCCCTGGGAGATATCTGACCTCTACTATGGACATACAGGTGATAGAAATGTAACTCTATACCTACCTGTATGGCCATAGTAGAGGTCTGATGGGAATCTGTCTCCCCTGGGAGATATCTGACCTCTACTATGGGCATACAGGTGATAGAAATGTAACTCTATACCTACCTGTATGGCCATAGTAGAGGTCTGATGGGAGTCTGTTCCCCCCTGGGAGATATCTGACCTCTACTATGGGCATACAGGTGATAGAAATGTAACTCTATACCTACCTGTATGGCCATAGTAGAGGTCCGATGGGAATCTGTCCCCCCTGGGAGATATCTGACCTCTACTATGGACATACAGGTGATAGAAATGTGACTCTATACCTACCTGTATGGCCATAGTAGAGGTCTGATGGGAATCTGTCCTCCCTGGGAGATATCTGACCTCTACTATGGGCATACAGGTGATAGAAATGTAACTCTATACCTACCTGTATGGCCATAGTAGAGGTCTGATGGGAGTCTGTCCCCCCTGGGAGATATCTGACCTCTACTATGGACATACAGGTGATAGAAATGTAACTCTATACCTACCTGTATGGCCATAGTAGAGGTCTGATGGGAATCTGTCTCCCCTGGGAGATATCTGACCTCTACTATGGGCATACAGGTGATAGAAATGTAACTCTATACCTACCTGTATGGCCATAGTAGAGGTCTGATGGGAGTCTGTTCCCCCCTGGGAGATATCTGACCTCTACTATGGGCATACAGGTGATAGAAATGTAACTCTATACCTACCTGTATGGCCATAGTAGAGGTCCGATGGGAATCTGTCCCCCCTGGGAGATATCTGACCTCTACTATGGGCATACAGGTGATAGAAATGTAACTCTATACCTACCTGTATGGCGCATAGTAGAGGTCTGATGGGAGTCTGTTCCCCCTGGGAGATATCTGACCTCTACTATGGACATACAGGTGATAGAAATGTAACTCTATACCTACCTGTATGGCCATAGTAGAGGTCTGATGGGAATCTGTCCCCCCTGGGAGATATCTGACCTCTACTATGGACATACAGGTGATAGAAATGTAACTCTATACCTACCTGTATGGCCATAGTAGAGGTCTGATGGGAATCTGTCCCCCCTGGGAGATATCTGACCTCTACTATGGACATACAGGTGATAGAAATGTAACTCTATACCTACCTGTATGGCCATAGCAGAGGTCTGATGGGAATCTGTCCCCCCTGGGAGATATCTGACCTCTACTATGGACATACAGGTGATAGAAATGTAACTCTATACCTACCTGTATGGCCATAGTAGAGGTCTGATGGGAATCTGTCCCCCCTGGGAGATATCTGACCTCTACTATGGGCATACAGGTGATAGAAATGTAACTCTATACCTACCTGTATGTCCATAGTAGAGGTCTGATAGGAATCTGTCCCCCCTGGGAGATATCTGACCTCTACTATGGGCATACAGGTGATAGAAATGTAACTCTATACCTACCTGTATGGCCATAGTAGAGGTCTGATGGGAATCTGTCCCTCCTGGGAGATATCTGACCTCTACTATGGACATACAGGTGATAGAAATGTAACTCTATACCTACCTGTATGGCCATAGTAGAGGTCTGATGGGAATCTGTCCCTCCTGGGAGATATCTGACCTCTACTATGGACATACAGGTGATAGAAATGTAACTCTATACCTACCTGTATGTCCATAGTAGAGGTCTGATGGGAATCTGTCCCCCCTGGGAGATATCTGACCTCTACTATGGGCATACAGGTGATAGAAATGTAACTCTATACCTACCTGTATGTCCATAGTAGAGGTCTGATGGGAATCTGTCCCCCCTGGGAGATATCTGACCTCTACTATGGGCATACAGGTGATAGAAATGTAACTCTATACCTACCTGTATGTCCATAGTAGAGGTCTGATGGGAATCTGTCCCTCCTGGGAGATATCTGACCTCTACTATGGACATACAGGTGATAGAAATGTAACTCTATACCTACCTGTATGGCCATAGTAGAGGTCTGATGGGAATCTGTCCCTCCTGGGAGATATCTGACCTCTACTATGGACATACAGGTGATAGAAATGTAACTCTATACCTACCTGTATGGCCATAGTAGAGGTCTGATGGGAATCTGTCCCTCCTGGGAGATATCTGACCTCTACTATGGGCATACAGGTGATAGAAATGTAACTCTATACCTACCTGTATGGCCATAGTAGAGGTTTGATGGGAATCTGTCCCTCCTGGGAGATATCTGACCTCTACTATGGACATACAGGTGATAGAAATGTAACTCTATACCTACCTGTATGGCCATAGTAGAGGTCTGATGGGAATCTGTCCCTCCTGGGAGATATCTGACCTCTACTATGGGCATACAGGTGATAGAAATGTAACTCTATACCTACCTGTATGGCCATAGTAGAGGTCTGATGGGAATCTGTCCCCCCTGGGAGATATCTGACCTCTACTATGGGCATACAGGTGATAGAAATGTAACTCTATACCAACCTGAATGGCCATAGTAGAGGTCTGATGGGAGTCTGTCCCCCCTGGGAGATATCTGACCTCTACTATGGGCATACAGGTGATAGAAATGTAACTCTATACCTAACTGTATGGCCATAGTAGAGGTCTGATGGGAATCTGTCCCCCCTGGGAGATATCTGACCTCTACTATGGGCATACAGGTGATAGAAATGTAACTCTATACCTACCTGTATGGCCATAGTAGAGGTCTGATGGGAATCTGTCCCTCCTGGGAGATATCTGACCTCTACTATGGGCATACAGGTGATAGAAATGTAACTCTATACCTACCTGTATGGCCATAGTAGAGGTCTGATGGGAATCTGTCCCCCCTGGGAGATATCTGACCTCTACTATGGGCATACAGGTGATAGAAATGTAACTCTATACCTACCTGTATGGCCATAGTAGAGGTCTGATGGGAATCTGTCCCCCCTGGGAGATATCAGACCTCTACTATGGACACACAGATGATAGAAATGTAACTCTATACCTACCTGTATGGCCATAGTAGAGGTCTGATGGGAGTCTGTCCCCCCTGGGAGATATCTGACCTCTACTATGGGCATACAGGTGATAGAAATGTAACTCTATACCTACCTGTATGGCCATAGTAGAGGTCTGATGGGAGTCTGTCCCCCCTGGGAGATATCTGACCTCTACTATGTACATACAGGTGATAGAAATGTAACTCTATACCTACCTGTATGGCTCATAGTAGAGGTCTGATGGGAATCTGTCCCCTCTGGGAGATATCTGACCTCTACTATGGGCATACAGGTGATAGAAATGTAACTCTATACCTACCTGTATGGCCATAGTAGAGGTCTGATGGGAATCTGTCCCCCCTGGGAGATATCTGATCTCTACTATGGGCATACAGGTGATAGAAATGTAACTCTATACCTACCTGTATGGCCATAGTAGAGGTCTGATGGGAATCTGTCCCCTCTGGGAGATATCTGACCTCTACTATGGGCATACAGGTGATAGAAATGTAACTCTATACCTACCTGTATGGCCATAGTAGAGGTCTGATGGGAATCTGTCCCCCCTGGGAGATATCTGATCTCTACTATGGACATACAGGTGATAGAAATGTAACTCTATACCTACCTGTATGGCCATAGTAGAGGTCTGATGGGAGTCTGTCCCCCCTGGGAGATACCTGACCTCTACTATGGCCATACAGGTGATAGAAATGTAACTCTATACCTACCTGTATGGCCATAGTAGAGGTCTGATGGGAGTCTGTCCCCCTGGGAGATATCTGACCTCTACTATGGGCATACAGGTGATAGAAATGTAACTCTATACCTACCTCTATGGCTCATAGTAGAGGTCTGATGGGAGTCTGTCCCCCCTGGGAGATACCTGACCTCTACTATGGCCATACAGGTGATAGAAATGTAACTCTATACCTACCTGTATGGCCATAGTAGAGGTCTGATGGGAATCTGTCCCTCCTGGGAGATATCTGACCTCTACTATGGGCATACAGGTGATAGAAATGTAACTCTATACCTACCTGTATGGCCATAGTAGAGGTCTGATGGGAGTCTGTTTCACCTGGGAGATATCTGACCTCTACTATGGATATACAGGTGATAGAAATGTAACTCTATACCTACCTGTATGGCCATAGTAGAGGTCTGATGGGAGTCTGTCCCCCTGGGAGATATCTGACCTCTACTATGGACATACAGGTGATAGAAATGTAACTCTATACCTACCTGTATGGCACATAGTAGAGGTCTGATGGGAGTCTGTTTCACCTGGGAGATATCTGACCTCTACTATGGATATACAGGTGATAGAAATGTAACTCTATACCTACCTGTATGGCCATAGTAGAGGTCTGATGGGAGTCTGTCCCCCCTGGGAGATATCTGACCTCTACTATGGATATACAGGTGATAGAAATGTAACTCTATACCTACCTGTATGGCCATAGTAGAGGTCTGATGGGAATCTGTCCCTCCTGGGAGATATCTGACCTCTACTATGGGCATACAGGTGATAGAAATGTAACTCTATACCTACCTGTATGGCCATAGTAGAGGTCTGATGGGAATCTGTCCCTCCTGGGAGATATCTGACCTCTACTATGGGCATACAGGTGACAGAAATGTAACTCTATACCTACGTGTATGGCCCATAGTAGAGGTCTGATGGGAGTCTGTCCCCCCTGGGAGATATCTGACCTCTACTATGGGCATACAGGTGATAGAAATGTAACCCTATACCTACCTGTATGGCCATAGTAGAGGTCTGATGGGAATCTGTCCCCCCTGGGAGATATCTGACCTCTACTATGGACATACAGGTGATAGAAATGTAACTCTATACCTACCTGTATGGCCATAGTAGAGGTCTGATGGGAATCTGTCCCCCCTGGGAGATATCTGACCTCTACTATGGGCATACAGGTGATAGAAATGTAACTCTATACCTACCTGTATGGCCATAGTAGAGGTCTGATGGGAATCTGTCCCCCCTGGGAGATATCTGACCTCTACTATGGGCATACAGGTGATAGAAATGTAACTCTATACCTACCTGTATGGCCATAGTAGAGGTCTGATGGGAATCTGTCCCCCCCTGGGAGATATCTGACCTCTACTATGGGCATACAGGTGATAGAAATGTAACTCTATACCTACCTGTATGGCCATAGTAGAGGTCTGATGGGAATCTGTCCCCCCCTGGGAGATATCTGACCTCTACTATGGGCATACAGGTGATAGAAATGTAACTCTATACCTACCTGTATGGCCATAGTAGAGGTCTGATGGGAATCTGTCCCCCCTGGGAGATATCTGACCTCTACTATGGACATACATGTGATAGAAATGTAACTCTATACCTACCTGTATGGCCATAGTAGAGGTCTGATGGGAATCTGTCCCCCCTGGGAGATATCTGACCTCTACTATGGACATACATGTGATAGAAATGTAACTCTATACCTACCTGTATGGCCATAGTAGAGGTCTGATGGGAATCTGTCCCCCCTGGGAGATATCTGACCTCTACTATGGGCATACAGGTGCTAGAAATGTAACTCTATACCTACCTGTATGACCATAGTAGAGGTCTGATGGGAATCTGTCCCCCCTGGGAGATATCTGACCTCTACTATGGACATACAGGTGATAGAAATGTAACTCTATACCTACCTGTATGGCCATAGTAGAGGTCTGATGGGAATCTGTCCCCCCTGGGAGATATCTGACCTCTACTATGGGCATACAGGTGATAGAAATGTAACTCTATACCTACCTGTATGGCCATAGTAGAGGTCTGATGGGAGTCTGTCCCCCCTGGGAGATATCTGACCTCTACTATGGGCATACAGGTGATAGAAATGTAACTCTATACCTACCTGTATGGCCATAGTAGAGGTCTGATGGGAATCTGTCCCTCCTGGGAGATATCTGACCTCTACTATGGACATACAGGTGATAGAAATATAACTCTATACCTACCTGTATGGCCATAGTAGAGGTCTGATGGGAATCTGTCCCCCCTGGGAGATATCTGACCTCTACTATGGGCATACAGGTGATAGAAATGTAACTCTATACCTACCTGTATGGCCATAGTAGAGGTCTGATGGGAGTCTGTCCCCCCTGGGAGATATCTGACCTCTACTATGGACATACAGGTGATAGAAATATAACTCTATACCTACCTGTATGGCCATAGTAGAGGTCTGTTGGGAATCTGTCCCTCCTGGGAGATATCTGACCTCTACTATGGACATACAGGTGATAGAAATATAACTCTATACCTACCTGTATGGCCATAGTAGAGGTCTGATGGGAATCTGTCCCCCCTGGGAGATATCTGACCTCTACTATGGACATACAGGTGATAGAAATGTAACCCTATACCTACCTGTATGGCCATAGTAGAGGTCTGATGGGAATCTGTCCCCCCTGGGAGATATCTGACCTCTACTATGGCCATACAGGTGATAGAAATGTAACTCTATACCTACCTGTATGGCCATAGTAGAGGTCTGATGGGAATCTGTCCCCCCTGGGAGATATCTGACCTCTACTATGGACATACAGGTGATAGAAATGTAACTCTATACCTACCTGTATGGCCATAGTAGAGGTCTGATGGGAATCTGTCCCCCCTGGGAGATATCTGACCTCTACTATGGGCATACAGGTGATAGAAATGTAACTCTATACCTACCTGTATGGCCATAGTAGAGGTCTGATGGGAATCTGTCCCCCCCTGGGAGATATCTGACCTCTACTATGGGCATACAGGTGATAGAAATGTAACTCTATACCTACCTGTATGGCCATAGTAGAGGTCTGATGGGAATCTGTCCCCCCTGGGAGATATCTGACCTCTACTATGGGCATACAGGTGATAGAAATGTAACTCTATACCTACCTGTATGGCCCATAGTAGAGGTCTGATGGGAATCTGTCCCCCCTGGGAGATATCTGACCTCTACTATGGACATACAGGTGATAGAAATGTAACTCTATACCTACCTGTATGGCCATAGTAGAGGTCTGATGGGAATCTGTCCCCCCTGGGAGATATCTGACCTCTACTATGGGCATACAGGTGATAGAAATGTAACTCTATACCTACCTGTATGGCCATAGTAGAGGTCTGATGGGAATCTGTCCCCCCCTGGGAGATATCTGACCTCTACTATGGGCATACAGGTGATAGAAATGTAACTCTATACCTACCTGTATGGCCATAGTAGAGGTCTGATGGGAATCTGTCCCCCCTGGGAGATATCTGACCTCTACTATGGACATACATGTGATAGAAATGTAACTCTATACCTACCTGTATGGCCATAGTAGAGGTCTGATGGGAATCTGTCCCCCCTGGGAGATATCAGACCTCTACTATGGACACACAGATGATAGAAATGTAACTCTATGCCTACCTGTATGGCCATAGTAGAGGTCTGATGGGAGTCTGTCCCCCCTGGGAGATATCTGACCTCTACTATGTACATACAGGTGATAGAAATGTAACTCTATACCTACCTGTATGGCTCATAGTAGAGGTCTGATGGGAATCTGTCCCCTCTGGGAGATATCTGACCTCTACTATGGGCATACAGGTGATAGAAATGTAACTCTATACCTACCTGTATGGCCATAGTAGAGGTCTGATGGGAATCTGTCCCCCCTGGGAGATATCTGATCTCTACTATGGACATACAGGTGATAGAAATGTAACTCTATACCTACCTGTATGGCCATAGTAGAGGTCTGATGGGAGTCTGTCCCCCCTGGGAGATACCTGACCTCTACTATGGCCATACAGGTGATAGAAATGTAACTCTATACCTACCTGTATGGCCATAGTAGAGGTCTGATGGGAGTCTGTCCCCCTGGGAGATATCTGACCTCTACTATGGGCATACAGGTGATAGAAATGTAACTCTATACCTACCTCTATGGCTCATAGTAGAGGTCTGATGGGAATCTGTCCCCCCTGGGAGATATCTGACCTCTACTATGGCCATACAGGTGATAGAAATGTAACTCTATACCTACCTGTATGGCCATAGTAGAGGTCTGATGGGAATCTGTCCCTCCTGGGAGATATCTGACCTCTACTATGGGCATACAGGTGATAGAAATGTAACTCTATACCTACCTGTATGGCCATAGTAGAGGTCTGATGGGAGTCTGTCCCACCTGGGAGATATCTGACCTCTACTAAGGCCATACAGGTGATAGAAATGTAACTCTATACCTACCTGTATGGCCATAGTAGAGGTCTGATGGGAATCTGTCCCTCCTGGGAGATATCTGACCTCTACTATGGGCATACAGGTGATAGAAATGTAACTCTATACCTACCTGTATGGCCATAGTAGAGGTCTGATGGGAGTCTGTCCCCCTGGGAGATATCTGACCTCTACTATGGGCATACAGGTGATAGAAATGTAACTCTATACCTACCTCTATGGCTCATAGTAGAGGTCTGATGGGAATCTGTCCCCCCTGGGAGATATCTGACCTCTACTATGGCCATACAGGTGATAGAAATGTAACTCTATACCTACCTGTATGGCCATAGTAGAGGTCTGATGGGAATCTGTCCCTCCTGGGAGATATCTGACCTCTACTATGGGCATACAGGTGATAGAAATGTAACTCTATACCTACCTGTATGGCCATAGTAGAGGTCTGATGGGAGTCTGTCCCACCTGGGAGATATCTGACCTCTACTATGGCCATACAGGTGATAGAAATGTAACTCTATACCTACCTGTATGGCCATAGTAGAGGTCTGATGGGAGTCTGTCCCACCTGGGAGATATCTGACCTCTACTATGGCCATACAGGTGATAGAAATGTAACTCTATACCTACCTGTATGGCCATAGTAGAGGTCTGATGGGAATCTGTCCCTCCTGGGAGATATCTGACCTCTACTATGGGCATACAGGTGATAGAAATGTAACTCTATACCTACCTGTATGGCCATAGTAGAGGTCTGATGGGAGTCTGTCCCCCTGGGAGATATCTGACCTCTACTATGGGCATACAGGTGATAGAAATGTAACTCTATACCTACCTCTATGGCTCATAGTAGAGGTCTGATGGGAATCTGTCCCCCCTGGGAGATATCTGACCTCTACTATGGCCATACAGGTGATAGAAATGTAACTCTATACCTACCTGTATGGCCATAGTAGAGGTCTGATGGGAATCTGTCCCTCCTGGGAGATATCTGACCTCTACTATGGGCATACAGGTGATAGAAATGTAACTCTATACCTACCTGTATGGCCATAGTAGAGGTCTGATGGGAGTCTGTCCCACCTGGGAGATATCTGACCTCTACTATGGCCATACAGGTGATAGAAATGTAACTCTATACCTACCTGTATGGCCATAGTAGAGGTCTGATGGGAATCTGTCCCTCCTGGGAGATATCTGACCTCTACTATGGGCATACAGGTGATAGAAATGTAACTCTATACCTACCTGTATGGCCATAGTAGAGGTCTGATGGGAATCTGTCCCCCCTGGGAGATATCTGACCTCTACTATGGCCATACAGGTGATAGAAATGTAACTCTATACCTACCTGTATGGCCATAGTAGAGGTCTGATGGGAATCTGTCCCTCCTGGGAGATATCTGACCTCTACTATGGGCATACAGGTGATAGAAATGTAACTCTATACCTACCTGTATGGCCATAGTAGAGGTCTGATGGGAGTCTGTCCCACCTGGGAGATATCTGACCTCTACTATGGATATACAGGTGATAGAAATGTAACTCTATACCTACCTGTATGGCCATAGTAGAGGTCTGATGGGAATCTGTCCCTCCTGGGAGATATCTGACCTCTACTATGGGCATACAGGTGACAGAAATGTAACTCTATACCTACGTGTATGGCCCATAGTAGAGGTCTGATGGGAGTCTGTCCCCCCTGGGAGATATCTGACCTCTACTATGGACATACAGGTGATAGAAATGTAACTCTATACCTACCTGTATGGCCATAGTAGAGGTCTGATGGGAATCTGTCCCTCCTGGGAGATATCTGACCTCTACTATGGACATACAGGTGATAGAAATGTAACTCTATACCTACCTGTATGGCCATAGTAGAGGTCTGATGGGAATCTGTCCCCCCTGGGAGATATCTGACCTCTACTATGGACATACAGGTGATAGAAATGTAACTCTATACCTACCTGTATGGCCATAGTAGAGGTCTGATGGGAATCTGTCCCCCCCTGGGAGATATCTGACCTCTACTATGGGCATACAGGTGATAGAAATGTAACTCTATACCTACCTGTATGGCCATAGTAGAGGTCTGATGGGAATCTGTCCCCCCTGGGAGATATCTGACCTCTACTATGGGCATACAGGTGATAGAAATGTAACTCTATACCTACCTGTATGGCCATAGTAGAGGTCTGATGGGAGTCTGCCCCCCCTGGAAGATATCTGACCTCTACTATGGGCATACAGGTGATAGAAATGTAACTCTATACCTACCTGTATGGCCATAGTAGAGGTCTGATGGGAGTCTGTCCCCCCTGGGAGATATCTGACCTCTACTATGGGCATACAGGTGATAGAAATGTAACTCTATACCTACCTGTATGGCCATAGTAGAGGTCTGATGGGAGTCTGTCCTCCCTGGGAGATATCTGACCTCTACTATGGGCATACAGGTGATAGAAATGTAACTCTATACCTACCTGTATGGCCATAGTAGAGGTCTGATGGGAGTCTGTCCTCCCTGGGAGATATCTGACCTCTACTATGGGCATACAGGTGATAGAAATGTATCTCTATACCTCCCTGTATGGCCATAGTAGAGGTCTGATGGGAGTCTGTCCTCCCTGGGAGATATCTGACCTCTACTATGGGCATACAGGTGATAGAAATGTAACTCTATACCTACCTGTATGGCCATAGTAGAGGTCTGATGGGAGTCTGTCCCCCCTGGGAGATATCTGACCTCTACTATGGCCATACAGGTGATAGAAATGTAACTCTATACCTACCTGTATGGCCATAGTAGAGGTCTGATGGGAGTCTGTCCCCCCTGGGAGATATCTGACCTCTACTATGGACATACAGGTGATAGAAATGTAACTCTATACCTACCTGTATGGCCATAGTAGAGGTCTGATGGGAGTCTGCCCCCCCTGGAAGATATCTGACCTCTACTATGGGCATACAGGTGATAGAAATGTAACTCTATACCTACCTGTATGGCCATAGTAGAGGTCTGATGGGAATCTGTCCCCCCTGGGAGATATCAGACCTCTACTATGGACACACAGATGATAGAAATGTAACTCTATACCTACCTGTATGGCCATAGTAGAGGTCTGATGGGAGTCTGTCCCCCCTGGGAGATATCTGACCTCTACTATGGGCATACAGGTGATAGAAATGTAACTCTATACCTACCTGTATGGCCATAGTAGAGGTCTGATGGGAGTCTGTCCCCCCTGGGAGATATCTGACCTCTACTATGTACATACAGGTGATAGAAATGTAACTCTATACCTACCTGTATGGCTCATAGTAGAGGTCTGATGGGAATCTGTCCCCTCTGGGAGATATCTGACCTCTACTATGGGCATACAGGTGATAGAAATGTAACTCTATACCTACCTGTATGGCTCATAGTAGAGGTCTGATGGGAATCTGTCCCCCCTGGGAGATATCTGATCTCTACTATGGACATACAGGTGATAGAAATGTAACTCTATACCTACCTGTATGGCCATAGTAGAGGTCTGATGGGAGTCTGTCCCCCCTGGGAGATACCTGACCTCTACTATGGCCATACAGGTGATAGAAATGTAACTCTATACCTACCTGTATGGCCATAGTAGAGGTCTGATGGGAGTCTGTCCCCCTGGGAGATATCTGACCTCTACTATGGGCATACAGGTGATAGAAATGTAACTCTATACCTACCTCTATGGCTCATAGTAGAGGTCTGATGGGAATCTGTCCCCCCTGGGAGATATCTGACCTCTACTATGGCCATACAGGTGATAGAAATGTAACTCTATACCTACCTCTATGGCTCATAGTAGAGGTCTGATGGGAATCTGTCCCCCCTGGGAGATATCTGACCTCTACTATGGCCATACAGGTGATAGAAATGTAACTCTATACCTACCTGTATGGCCATAGTAGAGGTCTGATGGGAATCTGTCCCTCCTGGGAGATATCTGACCTCTACTATGGGCATACAGGTGATAGAAATGTAACTCTATACCTACCTGTATGGCCATAGTAGAGGTCTGATGGGAGTCTGTCCCACCTGGGAGATATCTGACCTCTACTATGGCCATACAGGTGATAGAAATGTAACTCTATACCTACCTGTATGGCCATAGTATAGGTCTGATGGGAATCTGTCCCTCCTGGGAGATATCTGACCTCTACTATGGGCATACAGGTGATAGAAATGTAACTCTATACCTACCTGTATGGCCATAGTAGAGGTCTGATGGGAGTCTGTCCCCCTGGGAGATATCTGACCTCTACTATGGGCATACAGGTGATAGAAATGTAACTCTATACCTACCTCTATGGCTCATAGTAGAGGTCTGATGGGAATCTGTCCCCCCTGGGAGATATCTGACCTCTACTATGGCCATACAGGTGATAAAAATGTAACTCTATACCTACCTGTATGGCCATAGTAGAGGTCTGATGGGAATCTGTCCCTCCTGGGAGTTATCTGACCTCTACTATGGGCATACAGGTGATAGAAATGTAACTCTATAACTACCTGTATGGCCATAGTAGAGGTCTGATGGGAGTCTGTCCCACCTGGGAGATATCTGACCTCTACTATGGCCATACAGGTGATAGAAATGTAACTCTATACCTACCTGTATGGCCATAGTAGAGGTCTGATGGGAATCTGTCCCTCCTGGGAGATATCTGACCTCTACTATGGGCATACAGGTGATAGAAATGTAACTCTATACCTACCTGTATGGCCATAGTAGAGGTCTGATGGGAATCTGTCCCCCCTGGGAGATATCTGACCTCTACTATGGCCATACAGGTGATAGAAATGTAACTCTATACCTACCTGTATGGCCATAGTAGAGGTCTGATGGGAATCTGTCCCTCCTGGGAGATATCTGACCTCTACTATGGGCATACAGGTGATAGAAATGTAACTCTATACCTACCTGTATGGCCATAGTAGAGATCTGATGGGAGTCTGTCCCACCTGGGAGATATCTGACCTCTACTATGGATATACAGGTGATAGAAATGTAACTCTATACCTACCTGTATGGCCATAGTAGAGGTCTGATGGGAATCTGTCCCTCCTGAGAGATATCTGACCTCTACTATGGGCATACAGGTGATAGAAATGTAACTCTATACCTACCTGTATGGCCATAGTAGAGGTCTGATGGGAATCTGTCCCTCCTGGGAGATATCTGACCTCTACTATGGGCATACAGGTGACAGAAATGTAACTCTATACCTACGTGTATGGCCCATAGTAGAGGTCTGATGGGAGTCTGTCCCCCCTGGGAGATATCTGACCTCTACTATGGGCATACAGGTGATAGAAATGTAACTCTATACCTACCTGTATGACCATAGTAGAGGTCTGATGGGAGTCTGTCCCCCCTGGGAGATATCTGACCTCTACTATGGACATACAGGTGATAGAAATGTAACTCTATACCTACCTGTATGGCCATAGTAGAGGTCTGATGGGAATCTGTCCCTCCTGGGAGATATCTGACCTCTACTACGGACATACAGGTGATAGAAATGTAACTCTATACCTACCTGTATGGCCATAGTAGAGGTCTGATGGGAATCTGTCCCCCCTGGGAGATATCTGACCTCTACTATGGACATACAGGTGATAGAAATGTAACTCTATACCTACCTGTATGGCGCATAGTAGAGGTCTGATGGGAGTCTGTCCCCCCTGGGAGATATCTGACCTCTACTATGGGCATACAGGTGATAGAAATGTAACTCTATACCTACCTGTATGGCCATAGTAGAGGTTTGATGGGAGTCTGTCCCCCCTGGGAGATATCTGACCTCTACTATGGACATACAGGTGATAGAAATGTAACTCTATACCTACCTGTATGGCCATAGTAGAGGTCTGATGGGAGTCTGTCCCTCCTGGGAGATATCTGACCTCTACTATGGACATACAGGTGATAGAAATGTAACTCTATACCTACCTGTATGGCCATAGTAGAGGTCTGATGGGAATCTGTCCCCCCTGGGAGATATCTGACCTCTACTATGGGCATACAGGTGATAGAAATGTAACTCTATACCTACCTGTATGGCCATAGTAGAGGTCTGATGGGAATCTGTCCCCCCCTGGGAGATATCTGACCTCTACTATGGGCATACAGGTGATAGAAATGTAACTCTATACCTACCTGTATGGCCATAGTAGAGGTCTGATGGGAATCTGTCCCCCCCTGGGAGATATCTGACCTCTACTATGGGCATACAGGTGATAGAAATGTAACTCTATACCTACCTGTATGGCCATAGTAGAGGTCTGATGGGAGTCTGTCCCCCCTGGGAGATACCTGACCTCTACTATGGCCATACAGGTGATAGAAATGTAACTCTATACCTACCTGTATGGCCATAGTAGAGGTCTGATGGGAGTCTGTCCCCCTGGGAGATATCTGACCTCTACTATGGGCATACAGGTGATAGAAATGTAACTCTATACCTACCTCTATGGCTCATAGTAGAGGTCTGATGGGAATCTGTCCCCCCTGGGAGATATCTGACCTCTACTATGGCCATACAGGTGATAGAAATGTAACTCTATACCTACCTGTATGGCCATAGTAGAGGTCTGATGGGAATCTGTCCCTCCTGGGAGATATCTGACCTCTACTATGGGCATACAGGTGATAGAAATGTAACTCTATACCTACCTGTATGGCCATAGTAGAGGTCTGATGGGAGTCTGTCCCACCTGGGAGATATCTGACCTCTACTATGGCCATACAGGTGATAGAAATGTAACTCTATACCTACCTGTATGGCCATAGTAGAGGTCTGATGGGAATCTGTCCCTCCTGGGAGATATCTGACCTCTACTATGGGCATACAGGTGATAGAAATGTAACTCTATACCTACCTGTATGGCCATAGTAGAGGTCTGATGGGAGTCTGTCCCCCTGGGAGATATCTGACCTCTACTATGGGCATACAGGTGATAGAAATGTAACTCTATACCTACCTCTATGGCTCATAGTAGAGGTCTGATGGGAATCTGTCCCCCCTGGGAGATATCTGACCTCTACTATGGCCATACAGGTGATAGAAATGTAACTCTATACCTACCTGTATGGCCATAGTAGAGGTCTGATGGGAATCTGTCCCTCCTGGGAGTTATCTGACCTCTACTATGGGCATACAGGTGATAGAAATGTAACTCTATACCTACCTGTATGGCCATAGTAGAGGTCTGATGGGAGTCTGTCCCACCTGGGAGATATCTGACCTCTACTATGGCCATACAGGTGATAGAAATGTAACTCTATACCTACCTGTATGGCCATAGTAGAGGTCTGATGGGAATCTGTCCCTCCTGGGAGATATCTGACCTCTACTATGGGCATACAGGTGATAGAAATGTAACTCTATACCTACCTGTATGGCCATAGTAGAGGTCTGATGGGAATCTGTCCCCCCTGGGAGATATCTGACCTCTACTATGGCCATACAGGTGATAGAAATGTAACTCTATACCTACCTGTATGGCCATAGTAGAGGTCTGATGGGAATCTGTCCCTCCTGGGAGATATCTGACCTCTACTATGGGCATACAGGTGATAGAAATGTAACTCTATACCTACCTGTATGGCCATAGTAGAGATCTGATGGGAGTCTGTCCCACCTGGGAGATATCTGACCTCTACTATGGATATACAGGTGATAGAAATGTAACTCTATACCTACCTGTATGGCCATAGTAGAGGTCTGATGGGAATCTGTCCCTCCTGAGAGATATCTGACCTCTACTATGGGCATACAGGTGATAGAAATGTAACTCTATACCTACCTGTATGGCCATAGTAGAGGTCTGATGGGAATCTGTCCCTCCTGGGAGATATCTGACCTCTACTATGGGCATACAGGTGACAGAAATGTAACTCTATACCTACGTGTATGGCCCATAGTAGAGGTCTGATGGGAGTCTGTCCCCCCTGGGAGATATCTGACCTCTACTATGGGCATACAGGTGATAGAAATGTAACTCTATACCTACCTGTATGACCATAGTAGAGGTCTGATGGGAGTCTGTCCCCCCTGGGAGATATCTGACCTCTACTATGGACATACAGGTGATAGAAATGTAACTCTATACCTACCTGTATGGCCATAGTAGAGGTCTGATGGGAATCTGTCCCTCCTGGGAGATATCTGACCTCTACTATGGACATACAGGTGATAGAAATGTAACTCTATACCTACCTGTATGGCCATAGTAGAGGTCTGATGGGAATCTGTCCCCCCTGGGAGATATCTGACCTCTACTATGGACATACAGGTGATAGAAATGTAACTCTATACCTACCTGTATGGCGCATAGTAGAGGTCTGATGGGAGTCTGTCCCCCCTGGGAGATATCTGACCTCTACTATGGGCATACAGGTGATAGAAATGTAACTCTATACCTACCTGTATGGCCATAGTAGAGGTTTGATGGGAGTCTGTCCCCCCTGGGAGATATCTGACCTCTACTATGGACATACAGGTGATAGAAATGTAACTCTATACCTACCTGTATGGCCATAGTAGAGGTCTGATGGGAGTCTGTCCCTCCTGGGAGATATCTGACCTCTACTATGGACATACAGGTGATAGAAATGTAACTCTATACCTACCTGTATGGCCATAGTAGAGGTCTGATGGGAATCTGTCCCCCCTGGGAGATATCTGACCTCTACTATGGGCATACAGGTGATAGAAATGTAACTCTATACCTACCTGTATGGCCATAGTAGAGGTCTGATGGGAATCTGTCCCCCCCTGGGAGATATCTGACCTCTACTATGGGCATACAGGTGATAGAAATGTAACTCTATACCTACCTGTATGGCCATAGTAGAGCTCTGATGGGAATCTGTCCCCCCCTGGGAGATATCTGACCTCTACTATGGGCATACAGGTGATAGAAATGTAACTCTATACCTACCTGTATGGCCATAATAGAGGTCTGATGGGAATCTGTACCCCCTGGGAAATATCTGACCTCTACTATGGACATACAGGTGATAGAAATGTAACTGTATACCTCCCTGTATGGCCATAGTAGAGGTCAGATGGGAATCTGTCCCCCCTGGGAGATATCTGACCTCTACTATGGACATACAGGTGATAGAAATGTAACTCTATACCTACCTGTATGGCCATAGTAGAGGTCTGATGGGAATCTGTCCCCCCCTGGGAGATATCTGACCTCTACTATGGGCATACAGGTGATAGAAATGTAACTCTATACCTACCTCTATGGCCATAGTAGAGGTCTGATGGGAATCTGTCCCCCCCTGGGAGATATCTGACCTCTACTATGGGCATACAGGTGCTAGAAATGTAACTCTATACCTCCCTGTATGGCCATAGTAGAGGTCTGATGGGAGTCTGTCCCCCCTGGGAGATATCTGACCTCTACTATGGGCATACAGGTGATAGAAATGTAACTCTATACCTACCTGTATGGCCATAGTAGAGGTCTGATGGGAGTCTGCCCCCCCTGGAAGATATCTGACCTCTACTATGGGCATACAGGTGATAGAAATGTAACTCTATACCTACCTGTATGGCCATAGTAGAGGTCTGATGGGAGTCTGTCCCCCCTGGGAGATATCTGACCTCTACTATGGCCATACAGGTGATAGAAATGTAACTCTATACCTACCTGTATGGCCATAGTAGAGGTCTGATGGGAGTCTGTCCCCCCTGGGAGATATCTGACCTCTACTATGGACATACAGGTGATAGAAATGTAACTCTATACCTACCTGTATGGCCATAGTAGAGGTCTGATGGGAATCTGTCCCTCCTGGGAGATATCTGACCTCTACTATGGGCATACAGGTGATAGAAATGTAACTCTATACCTACCTGTATGGCCATAGTAGAGGTCTGATGGGAATCTGTGCCCCCTGGGAGATATCTGACCTCTACTATGGACATACAGGTGATAGGAATGTAACTCTATACCTACCTGTATGGCCATAGTAGAGGTCTGATGGGAGTCTGTCCCCCCTGGGAGATATCTGACCTCCACTATGGGCATACAGGTGATAGAAATGTAACTCTATACCTACCTGTATGGCCATAGTAGAGGTCTGATGGGAATCAGTCCCCCCTGGGAGATATCTGACCTCTACTATGGACATACAGGTGATAGAAATGTAACTCTATACCTACCTGTATGGCCATAGTAGCGGTCTGATGGGAATCTGTCCTCCCTGGGAGATATCTGACCTCTACTATGGGCATACAGGTTATAGAAATGTAACTCTATACCTACCTGTATGGCCATAGTAGAGGTCTGATGGGAGTCTGTCCCCCCTGGGAGATATCTGACCTCTACTATGGGCATACAGGTGATAGAAATGTAACTCTATACCTACCTGTATGGCCATAGTAGAGGTCTGATGGGAATCTGTCCCCCCTGGGAGATATCTGACCTCTACTATGGACATATAGGTGATAGAAATGTAACTCTATACCTACCTGTATGGCCATAGTAGAGGTCTGATGGGAGTCTGTCCCCCCTGGGAGATATCTGACCTCTACTATGGGCATACAGGTGATAGAAATGTAACTCTATACCTACCTGTATGGCCATAGTAGAAGTCTGATGGGAATCTGTCCCCTCTGGGAGATATCTGACCTATACTATGGGCATACAGGTGATAGAAATGTAACTCTATACCTACCTGTATGGCCATAGTAGAGGTCTGATGGGAGTCTGTCCCCCCTGGGAGATATCTGACCTCTACTATGGGCATACAGGTGATAGAAATGTAACTCTATACCTACCTGTATGGCCATAGTAGAGGTCTGATGGGAGTCTGTCCCCCCTGGGAGATATCTGACCTCTACTATGGGCATACAGGTGATAGAAATGTAACTCTATACCTACCTGTATGGCCATAGTAGAGGTCTGATGGGAGTCTGTCCCCCCTGGGAGATATCTGACCTCTACTATGGACATACAGGTGATAGAAATGTATCTCTATACCTACCTGTATGGCCATAGTAGAGGTCTGATGGGAGTCTGTCCCCCCTGGGAGATATCTGACCTCTACTATGTGCATACAGGTGATAGAAATGTAACTCTATACCTACCTGTATGTCCATAGTAGAGGTCTGATGGGAGTCTGTCCCCCCTGGGAGATATATGACCTCTACTATGGGCATACAGGTGATAGAAATGTAACTCTATACCTACCTGTATGGCTCATAGTAGAGGTCTGATGGGAATCTGTCCCCCCTGGGAGATATCTGACCTCTACTATGGGCATACAGGTGATAGAAATGTAACTCTATACCTACCTGTATGGACATAGTAGAGGTCTGATGGGAATCTGTCCCCCCTGGGAGATATCTGACCTCTACTATGGGCATACAGGTGATAGAAATGTAACTCTATACCTAACTGTATGGCCATAGTAGAGGTCTGATGGGAGTCTGTCCCCCCTGGGAGATATCTGACTTCTACTATGGCCATACAGGTGATAGAAATGTAACTCTATACCTACCTGTATGGCCATAGTAGAGGTCTGATGGGAATCTGTCCTCCCTGGGAGATATCTGACCTCTACAATGGGCATACAGGTGATAGAAATGTAACTCTATACCTACCTGTATGGCCATAGTAGAGGTCTGATGGGAGTCTGTCCCCCCTGGGAGATATCTGACCTCTACTATGGACATACAGGTGATAGAAATGTAACTCTATACCTACCTGTATGGCCATAGTAGAGGTCTGATGGGAGTCTGTCCCCCCTGGGAGATATCTGACCTCTACTATGGGCATACAGGTGATAGAAATGTAACTCTATACCTACCTGTATGGCCATAGTAGAGGTCTGATGGGAATCTGTCCCCCCTGGGAGATATCTGACCTCTACTATGGACATACAGGTGATAGAAATGTAACTCTATACCTACCTGTATGGCCATAGTAGAGGTCTGATGGGAATCTGTCCCCCCTGGGAGATATCTGACCTCTACTATGGACATACAGGTGATAGAAATGTAACTCTATACCTACCTGTATGGCCATAGTAGAGGTCTGATGGGAATCTGTCCCCCCTGGGAGATATCTGACCTCTACTATGGACATACAGGTGATAGAAATGTAACTCTATACCTACCTGTATGGCCATAGTAGAGGTCTGATGGGAGTCTGTCCCTCCTGGGAGATATCTGACCTCTACTATGGACATACAGGTGATAGAAATGTAACTCTATACCTACCTGTATGGCCATAGTAGAGGTCTGATGGGAATCTGTCCCCCCTGGGAGATATCTCACCTCTACTATGGACATACAGGTGATAGAAATGTAACTCTATACCTACCTGTATGGCCATAGTAGAAGTCTGATGGGAATCTGTCCCCCCTGGGAGATATCTCACCTCTACTATGGACATACAGGTGATAGAAATGTAACTCTATACCTACCTGTATGGCCATAGTAGAAGTCTGATGGGAATCTGTCCCCCTGGGAGATATCTCACCTCTACTATGGACATACAGGTGATAGAAAATTAACTCTATACCTACCTGTATGGCCATAGTAGAGGTCTGATGGGAATCTGTCCCCCCTGGGAGATATCTCACCTCTACTATGGACATACAGGTGATAGAAATGTAACTCTATACCTACCTGTATGGCCATAGTAGAGGTCTGATGGGAGTCTGTCCCTCCTGGGAGATATCTGACCTCTACTATGGACATACAGGTGATAGAAATGTAACTCTATACCTACCTGTATGGCCATAGTAGAGGTCTGATGGGAATCTGTCCCTCCTGGGAGATATCTGACCTCTACTATGGGCATACAGGTGATAGAAATGTAACTCTATATCTACCTGTATGGCCATAGTAGAGGTCTGATGGGAATCTGTCCCTCCTGGTAGATATCTGACCTCTACTATGGACATACAGGTGATAGAAATGTAACTCTATACCTACCTGTATGGCCATAGTAGAGGTCTGATGGGAATCTGTCCCCCCTGGGAGATATCTGACCTCTACTATGGGCATACAGGTGATAGAAATGTAACTCTATACCTACCTGTATGGCCATAGTAGAGGTCTGATGGGAGTCTGTCCTCCCAGGGAGATATCTGACCTCTACTATGGGCATACAGGTGATAGAAATGTAACTCTATACCTACCTGTATGGCCATAGTAGAGGTCTGATGGGAGTCTGTCCCCCCTGGGAGATATCTGACCTCTACTATGGACATACTGGTAATAGAAATGTAACTCTATACCTACCTGTATGGCCATAGTAGAGGTATGATGGGAGTCTGTCCCCCCTGGAGATATCTGACCTCTACTATGGCCATACAGGTGATAGAAATGTAACTCTATACCTACCTGTATGGCCATAGTAGAGGTCTGATGGGAATCTGTCCCCCCTGGGAGATATCTCACCTCTACTATGGACATACAGGTGATAGAAATGTAACTCTATACCTACCTGTATGGCCATAGTAGAAGTCTGATGGGAATCTGTCCCCCCTGGGAGATATCTCACCTCTACTATGGACATACAGGTGATAGAAAATTAACTCTATACCTACCTGTATGGCCATAGTAGAGGTCTGATGGGAATCTGTCCCCCCTGGGAGATATCTCACCTCTACTATGGACATACAGGTGATAGAAATGTAACTCTATACCTACCTGTATGGCCATAGTAGAGGTCTGATGGGAATCTGTCCCCCCTGGGAGATATCTCACCTCTACTATGGACATACAGGTGATAGAAATGTAACTCTATACCTACCTGTATGGCCATAGTAGAGGTCTGATGGGAGTCTGTCCCTCCTGGGAGATATCTGACCTCTACTATGGGCATACAGGTAATAGAAATGTAACTCTATACCTACCTGTATGGCCATAGTAGAGGTCTGATGGGAGTCTGTCACCCCTGGGAGATATCTGACCTCTTCTATGGGCCATACAGGTGATAGAAATGTAACTCTATACCTACCTGTATGGCCATAGTAGAGGTCTGATGGGAATCTGTCCCTCCTGGGAGATATCTGACCTCTACTATGGGCATACAGGTGATAGAAATGTAACTCTATACCTACCTGTATGGCCATAGTAGAGGTCTGATGGGAGTCTGTCACCCCTGGGAGATATCTGACCTCTACTATGGGCCATACAGGTGATAGAAATGTAACTCTATACCTACCTGTATGGCCCATAGTAGAGGTCTGATGGCAATCTGTCCCCCCTGGGAGATATCTGACCTCTACTATGGACAAACAGGTGATAGAAATGTAACTCTATACCTACCTGTATGGCTATAGTAGAGGTCTGATGGGAATCTGTCCCCCCTGGGAGATATCTGACCTCTACTATGGACATACAGGTGATAGAAATGTAACTCTATACCTCCCTGTATGGCCATAGTAGAGGTCTGATGAGAATCTGTCCCTCCTGGGAGATATCTGACCTCTACTATGGACATACAGGTGATAGAAATGTAACTCTATACCTACCTGTATGGCCATAGTAGAAGTCTGATGGAAATCTGTCCCCTCTGGGAGATATCTGACCTATACTATGGGCATACAGGTGATAGAAATGTAACTCTATACCTACCTGTATGGCCATAGTAGAGGTCTGATGGGAGTCTGTCCCCCCTGGGAGATATCTGACCTCTACTATGGGCATACAGGTTATAGAAATGTAACTCTATACCTACCTGTATGGCCATAGTAGAGGTCTGATGGGAGTCTGTCCCCCCTGGGAGATATCTGACCTCTACTATGTGCATACAGGTGATAGAAATGTAACTCTATACCTACCTGTATGGCCATAGTAGAAGTCTGATGGGAATCTGTCCCCCCTGGGAGATATCTCACCTCTACTATGGACATACAGGTGATAGAAAATTAACTCTATACCTACCTGTATGGCCATAGTAGAGGTCTGATGGGAATCTGTCCCTCCTGGGAGATATCTGACCTCTACTATGGACATACAGGTGATAGAAATGTAACTCTATACCTACCTGTATGGCCCATAGTAGAGGTGTGATGGGAGTCTGTCACCCCTGGGAGATATCTGACCTCTACTATGGACATACAGGTGATAGAAATGTAACTCTATACCTACCTGTATGGCCATAGTAGAGGTCTGATGGGAATCTGTCCCCCCTGGGAGATATCTCACCTCTACTATGGACATACAGGTGATAGAAATGTAACTCTATACCTACCTGTATGGCCATAGTAGAAGTCTGATGGGAATCTGTCCCCCCTGGGAGATATCTCACCTCTACTATGGACATACAGGTGATAGAAAATTAACTCTATACCTACCTGTATGGCCATAGTAGAGGTCTGATGGGAATCTGTCCCTCCTGGGAGATATCTGACCTCTACTATGGACATACAGGTGATAGAAATGTAACTCTATACCTACCTGTATGGCCCATAGTAGAGGTGTGATGGGAGTCTGTCACCCCTGGGAGATATCTGACCTCTACTATGGACATACAGGTGATAGAAATGTAACTCTATACCTACCTGTATGGCCATAGTAGAGGTCTGATGGGAATCTGTCCCTCCTGGGAGATATCTGACCTCTACTATGGGCATACAGGTGATAGAAATGTAACTCTATACCTACCTGTATGGCCATAGTAGAGGTCTGATGGGAATCTGTCCCTCCTGGGAGATATCTGACCTCTACTATGGACATACAGGTGATAGAAATGTAACTCTATACCTACCTGTATGGCCATAGTAGAGGTCTGATGGGAATCTTTCCTCCCAGGGAGATATCTGACCTCTACTATGGGCATACAGGTGATAGAAATGTAACTCTATACCTACCTGTATGGCCATAGTAGAGGTCTGATGGGAATCTGTCCCCCCTGGGAGATATCTGACCTCTACTATGGGCATACAGGTGATAGAAATGTAACTCTATACCTACCTGTATGGCCATAGTAGAGGTCTGATGGGAGTCTGTCCCCCTGGGAGATATCTGACCTCTACTATGGGCATACAGGTGATAGAAATGTAACTCTATACCTACCTGTATGGCCATAGTAGAGGTCTGATGGGAGTCTGTCCCCCTGGGAGATATCTGACCTCTACTATGGACATACAGGTGATAGAAATGTAACTCTATACCTACCTGTATGGCCATAGTAGAGGTCTGATGGGAATCTTTCCTCCCAGGGAGATATCTGACCTCTACTATGGGCATACAGGTGACAGAAATGTAACTCTATACCTACCTGTATGGCCATAGTAGAGGTCTGATGGGAATCTGTCCCCCCTGGGAGATATCTGACCTCTACTATGGACATACAGGAGATAGAAATGTAACTCTATACCTACCTGTATGGCCCATAGTAGAGGTCTGATGGGAGTCTGTCCCCCCTGGGAGATATCTGACCTCTACTATGGACATACTGGTAATAGAAATGTAACTCTATACCTACCTGTATGGCCATAGTAGAGGTATGATGGGAGTCTGTCCCCCCTGGAGATATCTGACCTCTAATATGGCCATACAGGTGATAGAAATGTAACTCTATACCTACCTGTATGCCCATAGTAGAGGTGTGATGGGAATCTGTCCCCCCTGGGAGATATCTCACCTCTACTATGGACATACAGGTGATAGAAATGTAACTCTATACCTACCTGTATGGCCCATAGTAGAGGTCTGATGGGAATCTGTCCCCCCTGGGAGATATCTCACCTCTACTATGGACATACAGGTGATAGAAATGTAACTCTATACCTAACTGTATGGCCATAGTAGAGGTCTGATGGGAATCTGTCCCCCCTGGGAGATATCTGACCTCTACTATGGGCATACAGGTGATAGAAATGTAACTCTATACCTACCTGTATGGCCATAGTAGAAGTCTGATGGGAATCTGTCCCCCCTGGGAGATATCTCACCTCTACTATGGACATACAGGTGATAGAAATGTAACTCTATACCTACCTGTATGGCCATAGTAGAAGTCTGATGGGAATCTGTCCCCCCTGGGAGATATCTCACCTCTACTATGGACATACAGGTGATAGAAAATTAACTCTATACCTACCTGTATGGCCATAGTAGAGGTCTGATGGAAATCTGTCCCCCCTGGGAGATATCTCACCTCTACTATGGACATACAGGTGATAGAAATGTAACTCTATACCTACCTGTATGGCCATAGTAGAGGTCTGATGGGAGTCTGTCCCTCCTGGGAGATATCTGACCTCTACTATGGACATACAGGTGATAGAAATGTAACTCTATACCTACCTGTATGGCCATAGTAGAGGTCTGATGGGAGTCTGTCACCCCTGGGAGATATCTGACCTCTTCTATGGGCCATACAGGTGATAGAAATGTAACTCTATACCTACCTGTATGGCCATAGTAGAGGTCTGATGGGAATCTGTCCCTCCTGGGAGATATCTGACCTCTACTATGGGCATACAGGTGATAGAAATGTAACTCTATACCTACCTGTATGGCCATAGTAGAGGTCTGATGGGAGTCTGTCACCCCTGGGAGATATCTGACCTCTACTATGGGCATACAGGTGATAGAAATGTAACTCTATACCTACCTGTATGGCCATAGTAGAGGTCTGATGGGAATCTGTCCCCCCTGGGAGATATCTCACCTCTACTATGGACATACAGGTGATAGAAATGTAACTCTATACCTACCTGTATGGCCATAGTAGAGGTCTGATGGGAATCTGTCCCCCCTGGGAGATATCTGACCTCTACTATGGGCATACAGGTGATAGAAATGTAACTCTATACCTACCTGTATGGCCCATAGTAGAGGTCTGATGGGAATCTGTCCCTCCTGGGAGATATCTGACCTCTACTATGGGCATACAGGTGATAGAAATGTAACTCTATACCTACCTGTATGGCCATAGTAGAGGTCTGATGGGAATCTGTCCCCCCTGGGAGATATCTCACCTCTACTATGGACATACAGGTGATAGAAAAGTAACTCTGTACCTACCTGTATGGCCCATAGTAGAGGTCTGATGGGAATCTGTCCCCCCTGGGAGATATCTCACCTCTACTATGGACATACAGGTGATAGAAATGTAACTCTATACCTACCTGTATGGCCATAGTAGAAGTCTGATGGGAATCTGTCCCCCCTGGGAGATATCTCACCTCTACTATGGACATACAGGTGATAGAAATGTAACTCTATACCTACCTGTATGGCCATAGTAGAAGTCTGATGGGAATCTGTCCCCCCTGGGAGATATCTCACCTCTACTATGGACATACAGGTGATAGAAAATTAACTCTATACCTACCTGTATGGCCATAGTAGAGGTCTGATGGGAATCTGTCCCCCCTGGGAGATATCTCACCTCTACTATGGACATACAGGTGATAGAAATGTAACTCTATACCTACCTGTATGGCCATAGTAGAGGTCTGATGGGAGTCTGTCCCTCCTGGGAGATATCTGACCTCTACTATGGACATACAGGTGATAGAAATGTAACTCTATACCTACCTGTATGGCCCATAGTAGAGGTCTGATGGGAATCTGTCCCCCCTGGGAGATATCTGACCTCTACTATGGGCATACAGGTGATAGAAATGTAACTCTATACCTACCTGTATGGCCATAGTAGAGGTCTGATGGGAATCTGTCCCTCCTGGGAGATATCTGACCTCTACTATGGGCATACAGGTGATAGAAATGTAACTCTATACCTACCTGTATGGCCATAGTAGAGGTCTGATGGGAGTCTGTCACCCCTGGGAGATATCTGACCTCTACTATGGGCCATACAGGTGATAGAAATGTAACTCTATACCTACCTGTATGGCCATAGTAGAGGTCTGATGGCAATCTGTCCCCCCTGGGAGATATCTGACCTCTACTATGGACATACAGGTGATAGAAATGTAACTCTATACCTACCTGTATGGCCATAGTAGAGGTCTGATGGGAATCTGTCCCTCCTGGGAGATATCTGACCTCTACTATGGGCATACAGGTGATAGAAATGTAACTCTATACCTACCTGTATGGCCATAGTAGAGGTCTGATGGGAATCTGTCCCTCCTGGGAGATATCTGACCTCTACTATGGACATACAGGTGATAGAAATGTAACTCTATACCTACCTGTATGGCCATAGTAGAGGTCTGATGGGAATCTGTCCCTCCTGGGAGATATCTGACCTCTACTATGGACATACAGGTGATAGAAATGTAACTCTATACCTACCTGTATGGCCATAGTAGAGGTCTGATGGGAGTCTGTCCCCCCTGGGAGATATCTGACCTCTACTATGGGCATACAGGTGATAGAAATGTAACTCTTTACCTCCCTGTATGGCCATAGTAGAGGTCTGATGAGAATCTGTCCCTCCTGGGAGATATCTGACCTCTACTATGGACATACAGGTGATAGAAATGTAACTCTCTACCTACCTGTATGGCCATAGTAGAAGTCTGATGGGAATCTGTCCCCTCTGGGAGATATCTGACCTATACTATGGGCATACAGGTGATAGAAATGTAACTCTATACCTACCTGTATGGCCATAGTAGAGGTCTGATGGGAGTCTGTCCCCCCTGGGAGATATCTGACCTCTACTATGGGCATACAGGTGATAGAAATGTAACTCTATACCTACCTGTATGGCCATAGTAGAGGTCTGATGGGAGTCTGTCCCCCCTGGGAGATATCTGACCTCTACTATGGGCATACAGGTTATAGAAATGTAACTCTATACCTACCTGTATGGCCATAGTAGAGGTCTGATGGGAGTCTGTCCCCCCTGGGAGATATCTGACCTCTACTATGTGCATACAGGTGATAGAAATGTAACTCTATACCTACCTGTATGGCCATAGTAGAGGTCTGATGGGAATCTGTCCCCCCTGGGAGATATCTGACCTCTACTATGGGCATACAGGTGATAGAAATGTAACTCTATACCTACCTGTATGGCCATAGTAGAGGTCTGATGGGAATCTGTCCCCCCTGGGAGATATCTCACCTCTACTATGGACATACAGGTGATAGAAAAGTAACTCTATACCTACCTGTATGGCCCACAGTAGAGGTCTGATGGGAATCTGTCCCCCCTGGGAGATATCTCACCTCTACTATGGACATACAGGTGATAGAAATGTAACTCTATACCTACCTGTATGGCCATAGTAGAAGTCTGATGGGAATCTGTCCCCCCTGGGAGATATCTCACCTCTACTATGGACATACAGGTGATAGAAAATTAACTCTATACCTACCTGTATGGCCATAGTAGAGGTCTGATGGGAATCTGTCCCCCCTGGGAGATATCTCACCTCTACTATGGACATACAGGTGATAGAAATGTAACTCTATACCTACCTGTATGGCCATAGTAGAGGTCTGATGGGAGTCTGTCCCTCCTGGGAGATATCTGACCTCTACTATGGACATACAGGTGATAGAAATGTAACTCTATACCTACCTGTATGGCCCATAGTAGAGGTCTGATGGGAGTCTGTCACCCCTGGGAGATATCTGACCTCTTCTATGGGCCATACAGGTGATAGAAATGTAACTCTATACCTACTTGTATGGCCATAGTAGAGGTCTGATGGGAGTCTGTCACCCCTGGGAGATATCTGACCTCTTCTATGGGCCATACAGGTGATAGAAATGTAACTCTATACCTACCTGTATGGCCATAGTAGAGGTCTGATGGGAATCTGTCCCTCCTGGGAGATATCTGACCTCTTCTATGGGCCATACAGGTGATAGAAATGTAACTCTATACCTACCTGTATGGCCATAGTAGAGGTCTGATGGGAATCTGTCACCCCTGGGAGATATCTGACCTCTACTATGGGCCATACAGGTGATAGAAATGTAACTCTATACCTACCTGTATGGCCGTAGTAGAGGTCTGATGGGAATCTGTCCCCCCTGGGAGATATCTGACCTCTACTATGGACATACAGGTGATAGAAATGTAACTCTATACCTACCTGTATGGCCATAGTAGAGGTCTGATGGGAATCTGTCCCTCCTGGGAGATATCTGACCTCTACTATGGACATACAGGTGATAGAAATGTAACTCTATACCTACCTGTATGGCCATAGTAGAGGTCTGATGGGAATCTTTCCTCCCAGGGAGATATCTGACCTCTACTATGGGCATACAGGTGATAGAAATGTAACTCTATACCTACCTGTATGGCCATAGTAGAGGTCTGATGGGAGTCTGTCACCCCTGGGAGATATCTGACCTCTACTATGGGCCATACAGGTGATAGAAATGTAACTCTATACCTACCTGTATGGCCATAGTAGAGGTCTGATGGCAATCTGTCCCCCCTGGGAGATATCTGACCTCTACTATGGACATACAGGTGATAGAAATGTAACTCTATACCTACCTGTATGGCCATAGTAGAGGTCTGATGGGAATCTGTCCCTCCTGGGAGATATCTGACCTCTACTATGGGCATACAGGTGATAGAAATGTAACTCTATACCTACCTGTATGGCCATAGTAGAGGTCTGATGGGAATCTGTCCCCCCTGGGAGATATCTGACCTCTACTATGGACATACAGGTGATAGAAATGTAACTCTATACCTACCTGTATGGCCATAGTAGAGGTCTGATGGGAATCTGTCCCTCCTGGGAGATATCTGACCTCTACTATGGACATACAGGTGATAGAAATGTAACTCTATACCTACCTGTATGGCCATAGTAGAGGTCTGATGGGAATCTGTCCCCCCTGGGAGATATCTGACCTCTACTATGGACATACAGGTGATAGAAATGTAACTCTATACCTACCTGTATGGCCATAGTAGAGGTCTGATGGGAATCTGTCCCTCCTGGGAGATATCTGACCTCTACTATGGGCATACAGGTGATAGAAATGTAACTCTATACCTACCTGTATGGCCCATAGTAGAGGTCTGATGGCAATCTGTCCCCCCTGGGAGATATCTGACCTCTACTATGGACATACAGGTGATAGAAATGTAACTCTATACCTACCTGTATGGCCATAGTAGAGGTCTGATGGGAATCTGTCCCTCCTGGGAGATATCTGACCTCTACTGTGGGCATACAGGTGATAGAAATGTAACTCTATACCTACCTGTATGGCCATAGTAGAGGTCTGATGGGAATCTGTCCCCCCTGGGAGATATCTGACCTCTACTATGGACATACAGGTGATAGAAATGTAACTCTATACCTACCTGTATGGCCCATAGTAGAGGTCTGATGGGAATCTGTCCCCCCTGGGAGATATCTGACCTCTACTATGGACATACAGGTGATAGAAATGTAACTCTATACCTACCTGTATGGCCATAGTAGAGGTCTGATGGGAATCTGTCCCTCCTGGGAGATATCTGACCTCTACTATGGGCATACAGGTGATAGAAATGTAACTCTATACCTACCTGTATGGCCCATAGTAGAGGTCTGATGGGAATCTGTCCCTCCTGGGAGATATCTGACCTCTACTATGGGCATACAGGTGATAGAAATGTAACTCTATACCTACCTGTATGGCCATAGTAGAGGTCTGATGGGAATCTGTCCCTCCTGGGAGATATCTGACCTCTACTATGGACATACAGGTGATAGAAATGTAACTCTATACCTACCTGTATGGCCATAGTAGAGGTCTGATGGGAATCTTTCCTCCCAGGGAGATATCTGACCTCTACTATGGGCATACAGGTGATAGAAATGTAACTCTATACCTACCTGTATGGCCATAGTAGAGGTCTGATGGGAATCTGTCCCCCCTGGGAGATATCTGACCTCTACTATGGGCATACAGGTGATAGAAATGTAACTCTATACCTACCTGTATGGCCCATAGTAGAGGTCTGATGGGAGTCTGTCCTCCCAGGGAGATATCTGACCTCTACTATGGGCATACAGGTGATAGAAATGTAACTCTATACCTACCTCTATGGCTCATAGTAGAGGTCTGATGGGAGTCTGTCCTCCCAGGGAGATATCTGACCTCTACTATGGACATACTGGTAATAGAAATGTAACTCTATACCTACTTGTATGGCCATAGTAGAGGTATGATGGGAGTCTGTCCCCCCTGGAGATATCTGACCTCTACTATGGGCACACAGGTGATAGAAATGTAACTCTATACCTACCTGTATGGCCATAGTAGAGGTCTGATGGGAGTCTGTCCCCCCTGGGAGATATCTGACCTCTACTATGGGCACACAGGTGATAGAAATGTAACTCTATACCTACCTGTATGCCCATAGTAGAGGTCTGATGGGAGTCTGTCCTCCCTGGGAGATATCTGACCTCTACTATGGACATACTGGTAATAGAAATGTAACTCTATACCTACCTGTATGGCCATAGTAGAGGTCTGATGGGAGTCTGTCCCCCCTGGGAGATATCTGACCTCTACTATGGACATACTGGTAATAGAAATGTAACTCTATACCTACCTGTATGGCCATAGTAGAGGTCTGATGGGAGTCTGTCCTCCCTGGGAGATATCTGACCTCTACTATGGGCATACAGGTGATAGAAATGTAACTCTATACCTACCTGTATGCCCATAGTAGAGGTCTGATGGGAGTCTGTCCCCCCTGGGAGATATCTGACCTCTACTATGGACATACAGGTGATAGAAATGTAACTCTATACCTACCTGTATGGACATAGTAGAGGTCTGATGGGAGTCTGTCCCCCCTGGGAGATATCTGACCTCTACTATGGACATACAGGTGATAGAAATGTAACTCTATACCTACCTGTATGGACATAGTAGAGGTCTGATGGGTGTCTGTCCCCCCTGGGAGATATCTGACCTCTACTATGGCCATACAGGTGATAGAAATGTAACTCTATGCCTACCTGTATGGCCATAGTAGAGGTCTGATGGGAATCTGTCCCCCCTGGGAGATATCTGACGTCTACTATGGACATACAGGTGATAGAAATGTAACTCTATACCTACCTGTATGGCCATAGTAGAGGTCTGATGGGAGTCTGTCCCCCCTGGGAGATATCTGACCTCTACTTTGGACATACAGGTGATAGAAATGTAACTCTATACCTACCTGTATGCCCATAGTAGAGGTCTGATGGGAGTCTGTCCCCCCTGGGAGATATCTGACCTCTACTATGGACATACAGGTGATAGAAATGTAACTCTATACCTACCTGTATGGCCATAGTAGAGGTCTGATGGGAGTCTGTCCCCCCTGGGAGATATCTGACCTCTACTATGGCCATACAGGTGATAGAAATGTAACTCTATACCTACCTGTATGGCTATAGTAGAGGTCTGATGGGATTCTGTCCCCCCTGGGAGATATCTGACCTCTACTATGGGCATACAGGTGATAGAAATGTAACTCTATACCTACCTGTATGGCCCATAGTAGAGGTCTGATGGGAGTCTGTCCCCCCTGGGAGATATCTGACCTCTACTATGGACATACAGGTTATAGAAATGTAACTCTATACCTACCTGTATGGCCATAGTAGAGGTCTGATGGGAGTCTGTCCCCCTGGGAGATATCTGACCTCTACTATGGGCATACAGGTGATAGAAATGTAACTCTATACCTACCTGTATGGCCATAGTAGAGGTCTGATGGGAGTCTGTCCCCCCCTGGGAGATATCTGACCTCTACTATGGCCATACAGGTGATAGAAATGTAACTCTATGCCTACCTGTATGGCCATAGTAGAGGTCTGATGGGAATCTGTCCCCCCTGGGAGATATCTGACGTCTACTATGGACATACAGGTGATAGAAATGTAACTCTACACCTACCTGTATGGCTACAGTAGAGGTCTGATGGGATTCTGTCCCCCCTGGGAGATATCTGACCTCTACTATGGGCATACAGGTGATAGAAATGTAACTCTATACCTACCTGTATGGCCATAGTAAAGGTCTGATGGGAGTCTGTCCCCCCTGGGAGATATCTGACCTCTACTATGGGCATACAGGTGATAGAAATGTAACTCTATACCTACCTGTATGGCCATAGTAGAGGTCTGATGGGAGTCTGTCCCCCCTGGGAGATATCTGACCTCTACTATGGACATACAGGTGATAGAATTGTAACTCTATACCTTCCTGTATGGCCATAGTAGAGGTCTAATGGGAATCTGTCCCCCCTGGGAGATATCTGACCTCTACTATGGACATACTGGTAATAGAAATGTAACTCTATACCTACCTGTATGGCCATAGTAGAGGTCTAATGGGAATCTGTCCCCCCTGGGAGATATCTGACCTCTACTATGGGCATACAGGTGATAGAAATGTAACTCTATACCTACCTGTATGGCCCATAGTAGAGGTCTGATGGGAATCTGTCCCCCCTGGGAGATATCTGACCTCTACTATGGACATACAGGTGATAGAAATGTAACTCTATACCTACCTGTATGGCCATAGTAGAGGTCTAATGGGAATCTGTCCCCCCTGGGAGATATCTGATCTCTACTATGGACATACTGGTAATAGAAATGTAACTCTATACCTACCTGTATGGCCATAGTAGAGGTCTGATGGGAGTCTGTCCCCCCTGGAGATATCTGACCTCTACTATGGACATACAGGTGATAGAAATGTAACTCTATACCTACCTGTATGGCCCATAGTAGAGGTCTGATGGGAGTCTGTCTCCCCTGGGAGATATCTGACCTCTACTATGGGCATACAGGTGATAGAAATGTAACTCTATACCTACCTGTATGGCCATAGTAGAGGTCTGATGGGAATCTGTCCCCCCTGGGAGATATCTGACCTCTACTATGGACATACAGGTGATAGAAATGTAACTCTATACCTACCTGTATGGCCATAATAGAGGTCTGATGGGAATCTGTCCCCCCTGGGAGATATCTGACCTCTACTATGGGCATACAGGTGATAGAAATGTAACTCTATACCTACCTGTATGGCCATAATAGAGGTCTGATGGGAGTCTGTCCCCCCTGGGGGATATCTGACCTCTACTATGGGCATACAGGTGATAGAAATGTAACTCTATACCTACCTGTATGGCCATAGTAGAGGTCTGATGGGAATCTGTCCCCCCTGGGAGATATCTGTCCTCTACTATGGGCATACAGGTGATAGAAATGTAACTCTATACCTACCTGTATGGCCATAGTAGAGGTCTGATGGGAGTCTGTCCCCCCTGGGAGATATCTGACCTCTACTATGGACATACAGGTGATAGAATTGTAACTCTATACCTACCTGTATGGCCATAGTAGAGGTCTGATGGGAATCTGTCCCCCCTGGGAGATATCTGTCCTCTACTATGGGCATACAGGTGATAGAAATGTAACTCTATACCTACCTGTATGGCCATAATAGAGGTCTGATGGGAGTCTGTCCCCCCTGGGGGATATCTGACCTCTACTATGGGCATACAGGTGATAGAAATGTAACTCTATACCTACCTGTATGGCCATAGTAGAGGTCTGATGGGAATCTGTCCCTCCTGGGAGATATCTGACCTCTACTATGGTCATGCAGGTTATAGAAATGTAACTCTATACCTACCTGTATGGCCATAGTAGAGGTCTGATGGGAATCTGTCCCTCCTGGGAGATATCTGACCTCTACTATGGGCATACAGGTGATAGAAATGGAACTCTATACCTACCTGTATGGCCACAGTAGAGGTCTGATGGGAATCTGTCCCTCCTGGGAGATATCTGACCTCTACTATGGGCATACAGGTGATAGGAATGTAACTCTATACCTACCTGTATGGCCATAGTAGAGGTCTGATGGGAATCTGTCCCACCTGGGAGATATCTGACCTCTACTATGGGCATACAGGTGATAGAAATGGAACTCTATACCTACCTGTATGGCTATAGTAGAGGTCTGATGGGAGTCTGTCCCCCCTGGGAGATATCAGACCTCTACTATGGGCATACAGGTGATAGAAATGTAACTCTATACCTACCTGTATGGCCATAGTAGAGGTCTGATGGGAGTCTGTCCCTCCTGGGAGATATCTGACCTCTACTATGGGCATACAGGTGATAGAAATGGAACTCTATACCTACCTGTATGGCCATAGTAGAGGTCTGATGGGAATCTGTCCCCCCTGGGAGATATCTGACCTCTACTATGGGCATACAGGTGATAGAAATGTAACTCTATACCTACCTGTATGGCCATAGTAGAGGTCTGATGGGAGTCTGTCCCCCCTGGGAGATATCTGACCTCTACTATGGGCATACAGGTGATAGGAATGTAACTCTATACCTACCTGTATGGCCATAGTAGAGGTCTGATGGGAATCTGTCCCTCCTGGGAGATATCTGACCTCTACTATGGGCATACAGGTGATAGAAATGGAACTCTATACCTACCTGTATGGCCACAGTAGAGGTCTGATGGGAGTCTGTCCGCCCTGGGAGATATCTGACCTCTACTATGGGCATACAGGTGATAGAAATGTAACTCTATACCTACCTGTATGGCCATAGTAGAGGTCTGATGGGAGTCTGTCCCCCCTGGGAGATATCTGACCTCTACTATGGGCATACAGGTGATAGGAATGTAACTCTATACCTACCTGTATGGCCATAGTAGAGGTCTGATGGGAGTCTGTCCCCCCTGGGAGATATCTGACCTCTACTATGGGCATACAGGTGATAGAAATGGAACTCTATACCTACCTGTATGGCTATAGTAGAGGTCTGATGGGAGTCTGTCCCCCCTGGGAGATATCTGACCTCTACTATGGGCATACAGGTGATAGAAATGGAACTCTATACCTACCTGTATGGCCATAGTAGAGGTCTGATGGGAATCTGTCCCCCCTGGGAGATATCTGACCTCTACTATGGGCATACAGGTGATAGAAATGTAACTCTATACCTACCTGTATGGCCATAGTAGAGGTCTGATGGGAGTCTGTCCCCCCTGGGAGATATCTGACCTCTACTATGGGCATACAGGTGATAGGAATGTAACTCTATACCTACCTGTATGGCCATAGTAGAGGTCTGATGGGAATCTGTCCCCCCTGGGAGATATCTGACCTCTACTATGGGCATACAGGTGATAGAAATGGAACTCTATACCTACCTGTATGGCCATAATAGAGGTCTGATGGGAATCTGTCCCCCCTGGGAGATATCTGACCTCTACTATGGGCATACAGGTGATAGAAATGTAACTCTATACCTACCTGTATGGCCATAGTAGAGGTCTGATGGGAATCTGTCCCCCCTGGGAGATATCTGACCTCTACTATGGGCATACAGGTGATAGAAATGTAACTCTATACCTACCTGTATGGCCATAGTAGAGGTCTGATGGGAGTCTGTCCCCCCTGGGAGATATCTGACCTCTACTATGGGCATACAGGTGATAGAAATGTAACTCTATACCTACCTGTATGGCCATAGTAGAGGTCTGATGGGAATCTGTCCCCCCTGGGAGATATCTGACCTCTACTATGGGCCATACAGGTGATAGAAATGTAACTCTATACCTACCTGTATGACCATAGTAGAGGTCTGATGGGAATCTGTCCCCCCCTGGGAGATATCTGACCTCTACTATGGACATACAGGTGATAGAAATGTAACTCTATACCTACCTGTATGGCCATAGTAGAGGTCTGATGGGAGTCTGTCCCCCCTGGGAGATATCTGACCTCTACTATGGGCATACAGGTGATAGAAATGTAACTCTATACCTACCTGTATGGCCATAGTAGAGGTCTGATGGGAATCTGTCCCCCCTGGGAGATATCTGACCTCTACTATGGGCATACAGGTGATAGAAATGTAACTCTATACCTACCTGTATGGCCATAGTAGAGGTCTGATGGGAATCTGTCCCCCCTGGGAGATATCTGACCTCTACTATGGGCATACAGGTGATAGAAATGTAACTCTATACCTACCTGTATGGCCATAGTAGAGGTCTGATGGGAATCTGTCCCCCCTGGGAGATATCTGACCTCTACTATGGGCATACAGGTGATAGAAATGTAACTCTATACCTACCTGTATGGCCATAGTAGAGGTCTGATGGGAATCTGTCCCCCCTGGGAGATATCTGACCTCTACTATGGGCATACAGGTGATAGAAATGTAACTCTATACGTACCTGTATGGCCATAGTAGCGGTCTGATGGGAGTCTGTCCCCCCTGGGAGATATCTGACCTCTACTATGGACATACAGGTGATAGAAATGTAACTCTATACCTACCTGTATGGCCATAGTAGAGGTCTGATGGGAATCTGTCCCTCCTGGGAGATATCTGACCTCTACTATGGACATACAGGTGATAGAAATGTAACTCTATACCTACCTGTATGGCTCATAGTAGAGGTCTGATGGGAGTCTGTTCCCCCTGGGAGATATCTGACCTCTACTATGGGCATACAGGTGACAGAAATGTAACTCTATACCTACCTGTATGGCCATAGTAGAGGTCTGATGGGAATCTGTCCCCCCTGGGAGATATCTGACCTCTACTATGGCCATACAGGTGATAGAAATGTAACTCTATACCTACCTGTATGGCCATAGTAGAGGTCTGATGGGAGTCTGTCCCTCCTGGGAGATATCTGACCTCTACTATGAGCATACAGATGATAGAAATGTAACTCTATACCTACCTGTATGGCCATAGTAGAGGTCTGATGGGAGTCTGTCCCCCCTGGGAGATATCTGACCTCTACTATGGTCATACAGGTGATAGAAATGTAACTCTATACCTACCTGTATGGCCATAGTAGAGGTCTGATGGGAATCTGTCCCCCCTGGGAGATATCTGACCTCTACTATGGCCATACAGGTGATAGAAATGTATCTCTATACCTACCTGTATGGCCATAGTAGAGGTCTGATGGGAGTCTGTCCCCCCTGGGAGATATCTGACCTCTACTATGGACATACAGGTGATAGAAATGTAACTCTATACCTACCTGTATGGCCATAGTAGGGGTCTGATGGGAATCTGTCCCCCCTGGGAGATATCTGACCTCTACTATGGACATACAGGTGATAGAAATGTAACTCTATACCTACCTGTATGGCCATAGTAGGGGTCTGATGGGAATCTGTCCCCCCTGGGAGATATCTGACCTCTACTATGGACATACAGGTGATAGAAATGTAACTCTATACCTACCTGTATGGCCATAGTAGAGGTCTGATGGGAATCTGTCCCCCCTGGGAGATATCTGACCTCTACTATGGACATACAGGTGATAGAAATGTAACTCTATACCTACCTGTATGGCCATAGTAGGGGTCTGATGGGAATCTGTCCCCCCTGGGAGATATCTGACCTCTACTATGGGCATACAGGTGATAGAAATGTAACTCTATACCTACCTGTATGGCCATAGTAGAGGTCTGATGGGAATCTGTCCCCCCTGGAGATATCTGACCTCTACTATGGGCATACAGGTGATAGAAATGTAACTCTATACCTACCTGTATGGCCATAGTAGAGGTCTGATGGGAATCTGTCCCCCCTGGGAGATATATGACCTCTACTATGGACATACAGGTGATAGAAATGTAACTCTATACCTACCTGTATGGCTCATAGTAGAGGTCTGATGGGAATCTGTCCCCCCTGGGAGATATCTGACCTCTACTATGGACATACAGGTGATAAAAATGTAACTCTATACCTACCTGTATGGCCATAGTAGAGGTCTGATGGGAATCTGTCCCCCCTGGGAGATATCTGACCTCTACTATGGGCATACAGGTGATAGAAATGTAACTCTATACCTACCTGTATGTCCATAGTAGAGGTCTGATGGGAATCTGTCCTCCCTGGGAGATATCTGACCTCTACTATGGGCATACAGGTGATAGAAATGTAACTCTATACCTACCTGTATGGCCCATAGTAGAGGTCTGATGGGAATCTGTCCTCCCTGGGAGATATCTGACCTCTACTATGGACATACAGGTGATAGAAATGTAACTCTATACCTACCTGTATGGCCCATAGTAGAGGTCTGATGGGAATCTGTCCCCCTGGGAGATATCTGACCTCTACTATGGGCATACAGGTGATAGAAATGTAACTCTATACCTACCTGTATGGCCATAGTAGAGGTCTGATGGGAATCTGTCCCTCCTGGGAGATATCTGACCTCTACTATGGCCATACAGGTGATAGAAATGTAACTCTATACCTACCTGTATGGCCATAGTAGAGGTCTGATGGGAATCTGTCCCCACTGGGAGATATCTGACCTCTACTATGGGCATACAGGTGATAGAAATGTAACTCTATACCTACCTGTATGGCCATAGTAGAGGTCTGATGGGAATCTGTCCCTCCTGGGAGATATCTGACCTCTACTATGGCCATACAGGTGATAGAAATGTAACTCTATACCTACCTGTATGGCCATAGTAGAGGTCTGATGGGAATCTGTCCCCACTGGGAGATATCTGACCTCTACTATGGGCATACAGGTGATAGAAATGTAACTCTATACCTACCTGTATGGCCATAGTAGAGGTCTGATGGGAATCTGTCCTCCCTGGGAGATATCTGACCTCTACTATGGACATACAGATGATAGAAATGTAACTCTATACCTACCTGTATGGCTCATAGTAGAGGTCTGATGGGAGTCTGTCCCCCCTGGGAGATATCTGACCTCTACTATGAGCATACAGGTGATAGAAATGTAACTCTATACCTACCTGTATGGCCATAGTAGAGGTCTGATGGGAATCTGTCCCCCCTGGGAGATATCTGACCTCTACTATGGCCATACAGGTGATAGAAATGTAACTCTATACCTACCTGTATGGCCATAGTAGAGGTCTGATGGGAGTCTGTCCCCCCTGGGAGATATCTGACCTCTACTATGGGCACACAGGTGATAGAAATGTAACTCTATACCTACCTGTATGGCCATAGTAGAGGTCTGATGGGAATCTGTCCCTCCTGGGAGATATCTGACCTCTACTATGGCCATACAGGTGATAGAAATGTAACTCTATACCTACCTGTATGGCCATAGTAGAGGTCTGATGGGAATCTGTCCTCCCTGGGAGATATCTGACCTCTACTATGGGCATACAGGTGATAGAAATGTAACTCTATACCTACCTGTATGGCCATAGTAGAGGTCTGATGGGAATCTCTCCCCCCTGGGAGATATCTGACCTCTACTATGGACATACAGGTGATAGAAATGTAACTCTATAACTACCTGTATGGCCCATAGTAGAGGTCTGATGGGAGTCTGTCCCCCCTGGGAGATATCTGACCTCTACTATGGACATACAGGTTATAGAAATGTAACTCTATACCTACCTGTATGTCCATAGTAGAGGTCTGATGGGAGTCTGTCCCCCTTGGGAGATATCTGACCTCTACTATGGGCATACAGGTGATAGAAATGTAACTCTATACCTACCTGTATGGCCATAGTAGAGGTCTGATGAGAATCTGTCCCCCTTGGGAGATATCTGACCTCTACTATGGGCATACAGGTGATAGAAATGTAACTCTATACCTACCTGTATGGCCATAGTAGAGGTCTGATGGGAGTCTGTCCCCCCTGGGAGATATCTGACCTCTACTATGGGCATACAGGTGATAGAAATGTAACTCTATACCTACCTGTATGGCCATAGTAGAAGTCTGATTGCAGAGAAAAGCGCTTTAATCAATTCTATTTTGTACAGGCTTGGAGTCCGGGGGACGCCAAGAAACCCCGTCCATCTCTTTATTATTCCCCCCCAAATCCCCGCCTATATGCTTAATTATCATATTCCTCCTCCCCTGCACATCACAGGGCCCTGTGATGTACACTGTGCCCCCTGACTTTCCGTACATGTGCAGAGCGCCATTCACATACAGCTCACATAGAGCACGCTTTTCTTCATCATCGGCCTGTGCTCTGCGCCGCAGATTTCTTTTGCGCAGGTGCCAGGAAATGGCAGTGACTCCCGCCGGTTTGATTAAGCATACCAAGGATTGTGAACACGGCATCTCCGCCTTGAGGAGTATTCCGGGAGACAGGAATGGACTAGGGCGTCCTACTTCTAGGGACCTGGTTAGTTCCCACAGTCCCAAGGCATTGAGTGACAACTTGTGTCACTTTCTGAAAATTGTCACCCTCTGATGATGACCACTCTGGTAATGTCACTCTTTGGCAGTATCAGTCTATGACGGTGTCAATCTCTGGTGGTGATCTCTCTCTACTAGTGTCACTTTCTGAAAAGTGTCACCCTCTGATGGTGACCACTCTGGTAATGTCACTCTTTGGCTGTATCAGTCTATGCCGGTGTCAATTTCTGGTGGTGATCTCTCTCTACTGGTGTCACTTTCTGAAAAGTGTCACCCTCTGATGGTCACCCCTTTGGCAGTGTCACTTCATCCTATGTTTGAAGTCACTCTCTGGTGGTGGCCTCAATGGTGGCCCTGTTGCTAAAAACTGCCATCATACAGATATTGATAATTGATATGTTGCCCATTTACATAGCAGAGATAGATTTTTCTCAGCGTCTCATTGATACATGTGAGCCACTGAATCTTGATGCTCACAATTCTGACCTACCTGTTAGAAGGGGATGCCATCTTCTACTAGGGGGCACTTCAGGGACTTCTATCTCTACAGGTGCTTTATTGACATTTTCATAGGTATCATCCAAGAAATCACTGTCTCTCTCATGTAGGGTCTCTGTAACGCAAGAGAAAATTGGTCATGTAAAGGGGCTTATCTCCATCTGGTATTTACTGTGTTATACAGAGGAAAATAAATCCACGAAATTGATATCAACAAATGGAGTGATAGAATATCAGGCTGTATTCATCTGTCTGAGGATGTATGTGTCACAGGTGTGTCAGAGGAGACAGACAGTCGCCTAGCAGTTGGTTGCAGGAGATCTCTGCATTTGGCATTACAGACATCTTCTTAGAGGCTAGTGACTGTCTCTAGGACCCAGCGGCTACCTCCCTCTGGCTAATTAGCTCCCTGACCTGGGTGTATAAATACCTGGTGTGTCTGAGAGGGAGGTGCCGGCGATATTCATTACTACTTGTGCGGCTTTAGCAAGAGCAGTACTTCGTCCTCTCTGGAGCTTGAGGCCGTGTGCACATTTGTCTGGAGTCGTCTAAAGCTAAGCAATCTCCCTGTTTGTCTACCCTCATTGTCTATAGTGTCTAATGGAGATCGACTAGTGCTCATCTCCTCCCTTCCCTAGCCTTAGCCTTATGCCAGGGAAAGTCAGGGCGAGTCACGCGTGCGGCGATTGGTGAAGAGCCAATATAGGGTTGGCAGTTGAGACAGGGTGACACTAGACCAGACTAGGAGGTCTCCACTCCCCCCTTTCCATAGTGTCTGGGCTCCCTTTCCCTCTTCCCTCTGTGTGCACTAAGTCTTTCCCACTCCCTGAGTGACATCATCGCCTGCCGAGCACGTTTTGAAAAGGAAAAAAAAACATGACATTTTGGGTTTGGACCTTTTTTTTCCTTTCTCCCTTGGTATGGGTACTGTTGCAGAGCTCGCAGAGCAGTTTTGCTCCCTGCTCTGGAGGTGAATGACCTGGAGGTGCACAATTTTCTTGTCTCCTTCCTCTTGTATTATTTCCTTATCTACTCTCTCTTGTATTATTTCCTTGTTTCTTCCCACTTGTATTATTTCCTCGTGTCCTCAATCTCATATATTTTTTTTGTCTCCTTGCTCTTGTATAATTTCCTCGTCTCCTCCTCCTTGTATTATTTCCTCATCACCTCCCTCTTGCATTATTTCCCCCTCTCCTTCCTCTTGTAATATTTCCTCATCTCCTCCCCCTTGTATTATTTCCTCATCTCTTCCCTCTTCTATTATTTCTCCCTCTCCTTCTTGTATTATTTCCTCACCTCCTCAACCCTGTATAATTTTCTTGTCTCCTCCCTTTTGTATAATTTCCTCGTCTCCTCCCTCTTATATTATCTCTTTTTTCTTGTATTATCTCCTTGTCGCCTTCCTCTTGTATTATTTCCTTATCTCCTGCCTCTTGTATTATTTCCTCGTCTCTTCTCTCTAGTATTATTTCCCCTTCTCTTTCCTCTTGTATCATTTCATTGTCTCCTCCTTCTTGCATTATTTCCTCATCTCCTCCCTCTTGTAATATTTCCTTGTCGCCTCCCCCTTGTATTATTTCCTCATCTCTTCCCTCTTGTATTATTTCCCTCTTTTCTTCCTCATGTATTATTTCTTCATCTCCTGACTATTGTATTATTTCCTCTTCTCATCCCTCTTGTATTATTTCCCCCTCTCCTTCCTCTTGTATTACGGTATTTCCTTGTCTCCTCCCTCTTGTATTATTTCCTTGTCTCCTCCCTCCTGTATTATTTCCTCATCTCCTCCCTCTTGTATTATTTCCCCCTCATCTTCCTCTTGTATTATTTCCTCATCTCCTCTCCCTTGTATTATTTCCTCTTCTCATCCCTCTTGTATTATTTCCCCCTCTCCTTCCTCTTGTATTACGGTATTTCCTTGTCTCCTCCCTCTTGTATTATTTCCTTGTCTCCTCCCTCCTGTATTATTTCCTCATCTCCTCCCTCTTGTATTATTTCCCCCTCATCTTCCTCTTGTATTATTTCCTCATCTCCTCCCTCTTGTATTATTTCCCCCTCATCTTCCTCTTGTATTATTTCCTCATCTCCTCTCCCTTGTATTATTTCCTCTTCTCCTTCCTCTTGTATTATTTCCCTATCTCCTTCCTCTTGTAATATTTCCTCATCTCCTCCCTCTTGTATTATTTCTCCCTTTGCTTCCTCTTGTATTATTTCCTCATCTCCTCTCCCTTGTATTATTTCCTCTTCTCCTTCCTCTTGTAATATTTCCTCATCTCCTCCCTCTTGTATTATTTCTCCCTTTCCTTCCTCTTGTATTATTTCCTCATCTCCTCTCCCTTGTATTATTTCCTCTTCTCCTTCCTCTTGTATTATTTCTCCCTTTCCTTCCTCTTGTATTATTTCCCCTCTCCTCCCTCTTCTATTATTTCCTCATCTCTTCCCTCTTCTATTATTTCCTCATCTCTTCCCTCTTGTATTATTTCTCCCTTTCCTTCCTCTTGTATTATTTCCCCTCTCCTCCCTCTTCTATTATTTCCTCATCTCTTCCCTCTTCTATTATTTCCTCATCTCTTCCCTCTTCTATTATTTCCTCATCTCTTCCCTCTTGTATTATTTCTCCCTTTCCTTCCTCTTGTATTATTTCCCCTCTCCTCCCTCTTCTATTATTTCCTCATCTCTTCCCTCTTCTATTATTTCCTCATCTCTTCCCTCTTCTATTATTTCCTCATCTCTTCCCTCTTGTATTATTTCTCCCTTTCCTTCCTCTTGTATTATTTCCCCTCTCCTCCCTGTTCTATTATTTCCTCATCTCTTCCCTCTTCTATTATTTCCTCATCTCTTCCCTCTTGTATTATTTCTAGTGATGAGCGAGCACTAAAATGCTCGTGTAGTCGTTGCTCGGGTTGAGCAAATTGGAATGCTCAAGTGCCAGCTCCGAGTAACGAGCTCAATGTAAGTCTATGGGAAACTCGAGCATTTTTCAGGCGGCTCCCCCCGGTGGTCTGTGGGGGGCCAAAAAGTTGCCCAAATCAATAGGAACAGTGCTCAAATGACATGGGAACAGCATGGGGAAGACCCCTAGAAGCATCCCTGACTCCCAGGTCACTGTTGTCAACAACGTTGTCAGAGTATTAGTCCTCTTTTACAGACTCACAATAAAGCATACAAAAACTAAACCAAAATGGATTTTCCTGGGAAAAATGTTAAGGAACATCCTTTCCAGGGTAATGACTTGTATATAAGGCAAACAAAAATAACCCAAAACAAAAATGCTCCTCCACACCTTGGGCTATGTTCACACATAGCATTTTTGATGCATTTTTGCAATTTTGCATTACTTTAAACCGTGAAAAATACATTCACCGGTAAATATCATTTTAACATTTTACTACCTTATCTGGCCATGTGGTGTGTGAAACATCATCAGACACATCGTGTTTCATTTATGATGGAGGGACTCTGAAAGTCACAAAGCCTATTTTAATAGAGCCATCAGGTGGCCCTTACTTTTCTTAAAGGGCCAGCAGTCGGCTCTCGCTATTGTTAGAGATCCATTAGCCGGCTATGCTTTGTTGTTCCTATTATTAACAAGTGGGTCTCCTATACTGTTATTGCATATCCAGTGACTGCAAGGGCTGCCAAAAATTTGAACGCAACCCAATACCCCTTTGAAGAGACATAGAGGAGGGCCTGAGTAAAAAAAATGTTACCATTATAACGGAGCGGGTCTCCTATAGTGGTAATGCCCAAGCAGTGACTGCAAGGACTGCCAAAATTTGGAAAAACCCCAATAACAATTTAAAGACACATAGAAATGGGCCTCGGTAACGATATGTTCCTGGAAAGGAGCAGTTCTGCTACCCATTTATAGGGTATGCAGTGAGTCCAACGGCTTCCAAAATTTAGGAAAAACCCTAATAACAATTTAAAGACACGTAGAGGTGGGCCATAGTAACAAGATATTCCCATTAGAAAGGAATGGGTCTCCCATACCGTTTGCCTATGCAGTGAATGCAACGGCTGCCAAAAATTTGAAGGAACTCCAATGCCTCTTGCAAGAGACATAGAAGTCGGAGGGCCTCCTGAAAACAATGTTCCCATTATTAGGAAGTGGGTCTCTCATACTGTTTGCTTATGCAATGAATGCCCCTTGCAAGATATGTAGATGTGGTAAATATGGTGGTAATATGGTGGTGGAGGATGAGGATGAGGAGAAAGAGGAGGACAAGAGAAAATAGACAAAATCAGGAAGTGTATACCAATGTCTGGGTGTGAAGACAGAGGTGCATGGGAATAGACCTCCCAAAAAAAGACACTGTACTTGAGTTTATGTTATGCCGCTATCATTCGGTGGTGTTGAGAAGTCTGGCCCAATCCAGCCCTTGTTCATTTTTATAAGAGTCAGCCTGTCAGCATTTTCAGTTGACAGGCGGATGCACTTATCAGTTAAAATCTCCCCGGCAGCACTAAAAACCCGCTCTGATAAAACGCTAGTGGCAGGGCAAACCAGGTCCTCCAAGGTGTAGAGAGCCAGTTCATACTACATGTCCAGCTTGGATACCCAATAATTATAAGGCACAGAGGAATCACAAAGGACATTGGTACGGTCGGCAAGGTTCTCCCTCATCATCTTCCAAAACTTTTCTCTCCTTTTGAGAGTACCCCACGCCTCAGGGCCTGTGCAATGTGAGGGTCTGAGAAAACTGAGAAAACTGTCCCAGAACTTTGACAGTGTTCCCCTGCCTCTGCTGGATTGAAGTTGTGTCTCTCTCGCCTGTACTCCTTGGATGTCCAACAAACTGTGACCTCGTTCGCCAGCATTTTCAGATGGGAATTTTTTTAATAATTCCACAACAAGAGACTTCTCATACTGCCCCATTTTATTAGGCTTGTCCTGCATGGGAATAAGAGACAGAAAGTTCTCCTTGTAGCGTGGGTCTAGAAGTGTCACCAACCAGTAATGACGGTCACCCAAAATTTGGACAATGCAAGGGTCACGGGAAAGACAGCGTAACGTAAACTCAGCCATGTGTGCCAGACTGCTAACAGGCAAGACTTCCGTGTCCTCACCAAGAGAACAAGTGACCATGCTCTCCTCCTCCTCCTCCCTGTCCTCAGGCCATCCACGCTGAACAGACGGTATGACAGCTGTGCAGGTAGTACCGTCTATAGCACAGGAAACTAGCTCCTCTTTTTCTTCCTCCTCTTCCTCATTGTCACCCAACCCACATTGCGATGAGATGAGGTTAGGCTGTGTGTAATCACCCTGCGGATCCACAGTAGGACGATGGCCTTTTCGCGCACCAAGCACTCTTCTCAGGGTCCAACTTGGTCCTAAGTTAGACTTAAGTGCTTGGCACCCGAAAAGGCCATTGTCCAACTGTGGACCCGCTCCCCCAGCTTCCATGTTTTAATCCTGACATGAATAAAAAGATGATTTTACCTCATGCAGTGTGCCATCACGTGCATTTCTATGTGGCTGAGAGTCTGACATGAATACTGACAGCCTTGTTGACGCTGGTAGTCAATAACTGCCCTCCTCTGCTCACAAATCGTTCCCAACATCTGCAATGTAGAGTTCCATAACGTGGGGACATCACACACCAGTCGGTGAGCTGGAAGCTGCAAACGCTGCTGAAGCACGGCAAGGGCAGTGGAAGCTGTAGCTGACTTTCTTAAATGGGCATGTACATACTTTGACAAGCAGATCTGGGAAGGTTTTGAGAAATCGCTGAACCACGAGTTTAAGCACATGGGCCAGGCATGGTACTTGTGTGAGCTTGCCTCATTTCAGAGCCGCTACCAGGTTCCGGCCATTGTCACACACGACCATGCCTGGCTGTAGGGTCAGCGGTGTCAGCCACAGATCTGCCTTCTCTTTCAGAGCTGTCCACAACTCTTCAGCGGTGTGCGGTTTGTCACGTAAGCATATTAGCTTCAGCACAGCCTGTTGCCCCTTGGCCTAGACAGTGCTGCAGTGCTTCCAGCTTGTTACTGATGTGGTCATTTCGGAGATGGAGGCTGAAGAGGAGGCTGAGGAGTAGGTGCAGGAGCTGTAGAATGTGGGGGCAACCCTGATTGACCCAGGGCCCGCAATCCTCGGCATCGGGAGGACGTGTTCCGTCCCAAAGTCCGACTGGGTCCCTGCTTCCACTATGTTAACCCAGTGTGCCGTCAGCGAGATGGACCGTCCCTGCCCACAAGCACTTGTCCACATGTCTGCGGTTAGGTGGACTTTCCCAGTAGCTGCGTTGTTGAGGGCAAGGCTAATGTTGTGGGACACTTGCTTGTGTAATGCAGGGATATCACACCGGGAGAAATAGTGGTGGCTGGGGACTGAGTACCGAGGGACGGCAGCCGCCATCAGGTTGCGGAAAGCTTCCATCTCCACAAGCCTAAAAGGCAACATTCTGAGAGCAAGCATTTGCGAAATGTATGAATTTAGTAGTGTGATCTGTGGGGCGTTGGCTGCGTATTTGCACTTGTGTTCCAAGGACGGGGGTAGGGACAACTGATTGCTGCACTGGGACAAGGACATGGACATGCTTGCTGATGGTGCTAGTTGAGAGTGTGCAACGACACGTGCAGGGCGGGAGCCATCTTGGCATGTGCCATGGAGAAGGGATTGGCGTGCATGCACAACAGTGGAAAGAGCAGTGGTGTCACCTGCAGACATTGTTTCTGGACCCTGGGGTTCGGCTCACTTAGTCGGATGCTTTGCTGCCATGTACCTGATCATGCTGGTGGTGTTCAGGCTGCTAGTTTTGCTACCCCTGCTGATGCTGGCCTGGGAGGTGGTGCAAATAGCAGTTTTGGGGTTATCTGCAAAATCTTTAAAAAAACAACCAGACTCGGGAAAACCTAACAGTTGTACTGGCAACTTCCGTCGTGTTGGCATTACAGAGAACACTTTCCCACCTTCTGTCTGCGGCCACCACACTGCTTCTTCCTGCCTGTTGTGGTGCTACGCCTCCCTCCCTCTGTGTGCTGGTGTCCTCACTCTGCATGTCCTCCTGCCAGGTTGGGTCAGTTACTATATCATCCACCACGTCGTCGCCCTCCTCCTGACTTTCTGGCAATTGTGTGTTATCATACTCATCCACCTCTTGCACTTTCCCATCATTGCCTTCGTGTGACCGTGGTTGCTCAAATATTTGGGCATCGCTACACGCGTTTTCCTCTTGACTTGCTTTAAGCTGGCCGGGCGAGAGGCCCGAATCTACATATGGAAAAGTGAACAGCTCTTCGGAGTGTCCAAGTATGGGATCAGTTGTCTCCGGGCATCCAGCTTGGTGGGAGGAAGGAGGATCAGGGTGAGGAATATGCGACCCAGACTCACGGCTGTTGAGACTTGACCGTGTGGAAGACAAGGTGGTCGTGGTGGTGGCAAAGTGACTGTAAGCATTATCAGCTATCCAACCAACAACCTTTTGACACTGCTTTAGGTTCAATAGTGGTGTTCTGCAGTCCCCTAGTAAATGGAACAGGAAGGTCGAGCGACAAGATGTGGGTGTTTGTTGTGGCACAATTTCAACTTGCCCACGGCCTCTGCATGCACCATCACTATCACGTCCACTTCCCGTCCCTTGCCACTCAGTTTGCCCATTTTAAATGGAGGACAATATTTTCCACGTTCTCTAGAAATGGCTGATTTTGGAACGCAATTATATGTGATACGTCTGACAGAGAACCACGGTTTTAAATAGCAGGCCTGTAGTTTACTAATACTATTCTTCACAGAGACCTTGTGTGAGCTGTCACTGACACACTGCAACAAAATGGAAATGGAGGCCAATGTTTTCCAAGTTCAGTTTTATTTTCGGGATTTTTATCGCTGTATTATGGAAAATATCTGGCTGTATTCTGCAGTGCTAACAAGCAAATGGAGCAGAAAAATGTTGTACTCTGGATTGCTTTTTAAGCAAATAATCAGGATTACGATAAAAATAACAAAAAAATTAGCCTTGGCCCCTGATACCTGGGGCTTTATCTACAAATATCTGTATTAGCAGGATCAGTCAGAACATGCAATGGACCCTCTTGTGCTGTATCATGCACTGCAGTCTGTCACATACCCTGCCTGCCTTGCTTTTTAAGAAAATAACCGGGATTCAGATAAAAAAAAAATAGCCCTGGCCCCTGATATCTGGGGCTATGTCTACAAGTATCTGTAATTATAGCAGCAGCAGACAGGACGTTCAATGGAGCCTCTTGCACTATATGCACAGCAGTCTGCCACATACACTGCCTGCCTAACTCCTGCTATCACCACTGAATATATTCAGCTGGATTAGTCCTTAGAAGGACTGTTAGTTCAGATGGATATATTTATATATATATATATATATGTGTGTATATATATATATAGATATGCTGTGGAATACCTACACTAACTATAAACAAGCAAATCTCTCCCTAGCTCAGCAGCAGCTCTCCCTGCTCGGCCTGTTTCCGGGGTAGACTGTGACGAGCATGGCAGCGCCGGGTCTGATATAGACCTGATGACGCTGTGCGGCCAGCCAATCACAGTAATGCCCACAACCAACATGGCTACGGCATTACAGTGCATGGCAAGCAATCCCTGCATGTTCATTGGCTCTCTAAAGAGCGCCAAACATGCAGGGAGGGGACCCGAGTTCCTGCCCGAGCAACCCGGAAATGCTCACTGAGTGCCGAGCTTGTCAAGCATCATGATGCTCGGGCAAGTACTGAGTAGTGGCGAGCATGTTCGCTCATCACTAATTATTTCCTCATCTCCTCCCTCTTGTATTATTTATTCCTCATCTTCCTCTTGTATTATTTCCCTCTCGCCTTCCTCTTGTATTATTTCCTGGTCTCTTCCATCTTGTAATTTTCCTTGTCTCCTCCCCCTTGTATTATTTCCTCATATCTTCCCTATTGTATTATTTCCCCATCTCTTCCCTATTGTATTATTTCCTCATCTCTTCCCTCTTGTATTATTTCCTTATCTCCTCCCTCTTATATCATTTCCTCATCTCCTCCCTCTTGTATCATTTCCTCTTCTCTTGCCTCTTGTAATATTTCCCCTCTCCTCCCTTTTGAATTATCTCCTTGTCTCCTCCCTCTTGTATTATTTCCTCATCTCCTCCCTCTTGTATAATTTCTTCATCTCCTCCCTCTTGTATTATTTCCTCCTCTTATCCCTCTTGTATTATTTCCCCTCTCCTCCCTTTTGCATTATTTCCTCCTCTCAACCCTCTTGTAATATTTCCCCTCTCCTCTCTTTTGTATTATCTCCTTGTCTCCTCCCTCTTGTATTATTTCCCCCTCTTTGCCATTTTGTATTATTTCCTCCTCTCATCCCTCTTGTATTATTTCCCCTCTCCTCCCTTTTGAATTATCTCCTTGTCTCCTCCCTCTTGTATTATTTCCTCATCTCCTCCCTCTTGTATAATTTCTTCATCTCCTCCCTCTTGTATTATTTCCTCCTCTCATCCCTCTTGTATTATTTCCCCTCTCCTCCCGTTTGCATTATTTCCTCCTCTCAACCCTCTTGTAATATTTCCCCTCTCCTCCCTTTTGAATTATCTCCTTGTCTCCTCCCTCTTGTATTATTTCCTCATCTCCTCCCTCTTGTATAATTTCTTCATCTCCTCCCTCTTGTATTATTTCCTCCTCTCATCCCTCTTGTATTATTTCCTCCTCTTATCCCTCTTGTATTATTTCCCCTCTCCTCCCTTTTGCATTATTTCCTCCTCTCAACCCTCTTGTATTATTTCCCCTCTCCTCTCTTTTGTATTATCTCCTTGTCTCCTCCCTCTTGTATTATTTCCCCCTCTTTGCCATTTTGTATTATTTCCTCCTCTCATCCCTCTTGTATTATTTCCCCTCTCCTCCCTTTTGAATTATCTCCTTGTCTCCTCCCTCTTGTATTATTTCCTCATCTCCTCCCTCTTGTATAATTTCTTCATCTCCTCCCTCTTGTATTATTTCCTCCTCTTATCCCTCTTGTATTATTTCCCCTCTCCTCCCTTTTGCATTATTTCCTCCTCTCAACCCTCTTGTAATATTTCCCCTCTCCTCCCTTTTGAATTATCTCCTTGTCTCCTCCCTTTTGTATTATTTCCTCATCTCCTCCCTCTTGTATAATTTATTCATCTCCTCCCTCTTGTATTATTTCCTCCTCTCATCCCTCTTGTATTATTTCCCCTCTCCTCCCTTTTGCATTATTTCCTCCTCTCAACCCTCTTGTATTATTTCCCCTCTCCTCTCTTTTGTATTATCTCCTTGTCTCCTCCCTCTTGTATTATTTCCCCCTCTTTGCCATTTTGTATTATTTCCTCCTCTCATCCCTCTTGTATTATTTCCCCTCTCCTCCCTTTTGTATTATCTCCTTGTCTCCTCCCTCTTGTATCATTTCCTCATCTCTTCCCTCTTATAGAATTTCCTTACCTCCTCCCTCTTGTATTATCTCCTTGTCTCCTCCCTCTTTTATCATTTCCTCATCTCGTCCATCTTATATAATTTCCTTACCTCCTCCCTCTTGTATTATTTCCCCTCTCCTCTCTTTTGTATTATCTCCTTGTCTCCCCCCTCTTGTATTATTTCCTCCTCTCATCCCTCTTGTATTATTTCCTCCTCTCATCCCTCTTGTATTATTTCCCCCTCTTTGCCATTTTGTATTATTTCCTCCTCTCATCCCTCTTGTATTATTTCCTCCTCTCATCCCTCTTGTATTATTTACCCTCTCCTCCCTTTTGTATTATCTCCTTGTCTCCTCCCTCTTTTATCATTTCCTCATCTCGTCCCTCTTATATAATTTCCGTACCTCCTCCCTCTTGTATTATTTTCTTGTCTCTTTCTATATATATTAAGCAGCTCTTATTCAGGAGGTTTAGGAAAGTCTCCCAGTTGCTTTGTACTTTTATTTCTCAGCTGTTGGAAACGCTCCTTCCCGCAGTGTTCTTGTCCCCCCTCTACTATACATGTTTTATCTTGTGATCACAATTACAGAAATGCCCACCGACTCATATACGTGATATGTGGTCCCATCTATTGATTAATATTTGGTCTAGTAGTATATTTTCTGCCACTTCCATTATATTTGGAGACTGATAAAGTCAGTCATTATTCTTTCTCGCTCCCCTTATCTCCGCAGTATGAGACTTTTTGATGGTGTATCTGAGTGTATGTGAGTGGACCTGACCATTCTGTATGCGTCTGTGTGAGGGTATATACCATATTATTGCATCCAACTGTGTGATTGTGACAACTGTACGAGGTTGTGTCTGACTGATATCCCATAAGAGAAACATGTGCATAAGAACCACATAGATATATAATAGGAAAGAGAGGGAAAGGGAATGAATGAAGAAAGAAAAATATACTATTTCTAATTATTCTAATCAAAGGAATGGAGCAAAACTCACGTTCATTCAAACCATCTGGATTTAAGCTTCGTGAGGTCCAAATCCATTTTGTTTCCAACCATTTGAGCACGCAGGTGATCTGACCTCCACGCCGAGTTTTGCTCCATTCCTTTGATTAGAATGATTAGAAATAGTATATTTTTCTTTCTCCATTCATTCCCTTTCCCTCTTTTTCATTGTTTTTATGCTTTTTATCCTTGTCTGTTGTTTAAAGTTGTTTGTTGTTTTGTTATATTTTAGGGTTATAGGAAGTTTCACCCCCAGCAATTTGCCCCCAGCAGTTCGCCCCCAGCAGTTCGCCCCCAGCAGTTCTCCCCCAGCAGTTCGCCCCCCGGTACATTTCGCCCCCGCACATTTTGCCCCTATCAGCCAAATGCTGGGGATGAAATGTGCGGGGGCGAAATGTACCCGGGGGCGAACTGCTGGGGGCGAACTGCTGGGGGCGAACTGCTGGGGGCGAACTGCTGGGGGAGAACTGCTGGGGGCGAAACATCCAATTCCCATATTTTAGAAGAGCATACATATATACCGCGATAGATGGTCCATTTTCCCGCCATGTGGAATATACAGCTGGTTGTGTTGGGAGGTGGAATTACGAATAATCCTCTTTGGATGCTATCTACATGACAAGTGGGATGTCCTATAAGTTCTATTTCATCTGGACTATATGGACTTATGATGGATCTACAAGCTTAGTTCAAGAATTTCTATGAGACCTGATATATATATGTACTTTTCCTTGTGATATCTCTTTTTAGTTTGATATGAATATATATACATATATATCTCTTGATAAGTGTGGGACATTGCATATGAATTATGTGTATGAGCTATACTGCTTGTTTTTACACAGGTATGATCCACTTTTGACTTATTGAGATTTTGAGGAATTTACTTGATTATGGAATGTGGATAGCTTTACATACTTTTTAAGAAGTTCCTTTGATCTGCCATAGGATAATAGCCCATTTTTCATATTTAGTCTCCTTACCCGTACAGCATGTGATGTTTTCTCAAGGGAGGTCAGGCGCGCGGTCGCACCGCCATGCGGTGACGCGCATTCATCGCTGTGTCTTTGGGGATCGTCGCTCCGGTCACGTGCCAGGTCCTTCGCTCACGTGCACACGTGGGTGTGTTGTGGCTGGTCGAGTGACCGGACCGCCCTCTCTGACGTGGCTGATGGATGCGCTCCCCCAGCGCACCGGTGCGATGTGTGCCACTAGCACCTGCACATGGGAGTGGCCCATATTCATGAGCACCCACGAACAACATACAACCCCTTGTCTCTTATGATGAGATAATCATCTTTTCTTGTAGTCCAATAATGGCACAGATCCTATTACACTTGTAAATGAGAGGAACTGTTTGAAAAGAAAGAGATTGAATGGGAGATGGGAGGCAGATATAGGGGCGTGCCTGGGAGATTAACATATGACACATCCACTGCCATGAATATGTATACCATGTCCCGCCCCGAGCCTCTATATGAGCCTGTGTTGATGACAATTATCAGTTTCCACATGTGCAGCAATCTGCTGATTGATGGTTCTTCAACATATATGCCTGTATGGCTCCCCAGGGGTCTGGTTGCCACAGTGGTAGAAATACCATGTCTGAGAGCGAGCAAGGGTTTTCCTGGTCAGGAGCACTATTACATCCAACGCCTCCTGCCCCAGTCCAGGGAGGGGAGGAACCCGCCCTTTATAGACTGGATCTGGGGCGGGGTTAGTTAGTTATTTCCAGAGGAAGGGACAGAGGAGCAGCAAAGAGCTCTGTAGGAGACAGGAGCTGAAGACCAGGGACTGGAGCTAGTAGAGCTCGTCCTGGCCGAAGACCCAGAGAACCGGACACCGGAGTCCAAGGCTGCGAGGATATCCACATCCAGCAGCAGAAACCACCTGGCAGGGGATTTCAGGTCCTCTGGCCATAGAAAGCCCGGAGGCTCAGTCACACCGCCATCGAGGAGTGGAAGGAACCAAAGGCCCCAAGTCACCAGCCATACGGGTGAGCACCACACGGTACACTCAGGGAAGTGGGCTACTACACGACTACAGCAAGGTAGCCAGGAAGAATGCAGTCAGATGGGAAGGCGTACACCTCCACCTGGCCAGGGGGACTCTTGTTCGCTCACAGACTGACCAGGCCTCTAATGTTAGCCAGTACTCCCAGCAGGGCCTTCTTCATTACCAACAATAAAGACCCTGAACTGCACTGCACGGACTCTGAGTCATTTCTGCTGCGCCCATGCACCACAACCCTCACCATCTACACAAGCTGCCCTGAGGCTATACTCCTCCCGTGGGGAGTTATACTACCCTCTGCTGCGCACACAACATCAGCCTCAGCGGTCTGCCCCGCAGCGGTGGTTCTCAGTGACCGCAATCCACGGGTGTTGTAGTCGGACATTTGAACATTAAAAAACCAAGTAAACAGATCCGCCACTGGTTTGACCACCCTGAGCCACAGGACCGGGTCGCCGCCACGGAGACTACAACCCCTGATATTACACAGAGACCTGGCTCCGGGTATTCCCTCGCACACAGCCCAGGGGGCGCGTCAACTTCGGCGTAGTCGGCAGGACTTCATGCCCGCAACCACCGGGTACTGCGTGCCTTAAGAAAGACTGTGATACTTACCGTGGTGAAGTTTCCCACCATCCGCAGCCATTTTCCCACCATTCGCAGCCATTTTACCGCCACTGGGCGCCATTTTTGGGACGGCGCACGGGAAGAAGAGGGGCGTGGACGCCAAAAGCACGCAAGAGCTGAAGCCCCGCCTTATGTACTGAAGCTGCGCAAGGTCCTGGAAGAGCCCAGCGGATGCAGGCGTCACCAGCGCGCGATGCGAGGTCCTTGGCCCCGACGATCGCCTGCGGAGCTGCGGCCTACGAAGTAGAAGCAACGGAAGGTAGGCCACGGTTAACTAGGGGGGAGGAAGACACCAGGAATGGAGGGAGCTCCCACCGCCAGCGCGGCTGCTGCCTCAGTGATGCCGTTCACGATGCCGTATATCCCCGGAGCGGCATGGTTACCCCAGTACTCAGGGGAGTCGCATACCCTGAGCGACTTTAAAGAAAGACTGAATAGCCTATTCAAAGTATACCCCCTGTCCGAGGAACAAAAAGTGAGCATTCTGATAGGTCAGTTAATCGGAGCAGCCCAAAGAGAAGTGAAGTCCTGGTCAGCCAGGGAAAAGGGGACTGTAAAGGAAATACTGGCCAGTCTAAAGGACACTTTTGATACCCGCACCTCAGCAGAGATCAAATTAAAATTTTATGGATGAAAACAGCGGGCACAAGACAGTATACGGGACTATGCTTTGAATTTTCAGGAGGCCATGAGAGCCATTAAGCAGGCAGACCCTGACAGCGTGCGGAATGAGGATAAGCTGTTGACTGAACAGTTCATTGAGGGTCTACAGTTCAGCACCCACCGAACCCAGTTGCGTGTAATGGCCTTGCAGAACCCTGATTTGAACTTTGTGCAGTTCAAAGACAGGGCTATCCGGGTGCTCCGAGAACTGGCACCAGGTGGCGCTGTAACCCACAGGCGCCCTGCTATTACCTATCACCAGGAGGCGGCGCCCTTGTCTGCAGACCCTGTGGGAGCTGATGCACAGGCTTTGGACAAAGCCCCGGCTGCAGACGTGCACCATCAGGTCCAAGAGCTGACCAAAAGCATTGCCACGCTAACCAGAACTGTGCAGTCTTTACAGGTGTCCCCCCCAGGAAAGATCCAGCTGGCTTCCAGTCCGGAGGACATCCCTTGGCGCCGACAGAGGAGGATCCCATCTTCCAGAGGAAGGCCCAGCGACCGCTACGACCAGGACTGACAACCCATCTGCCGACGCTGCAACCAACCAGGACATATGGCAAGGTACTGTTATTTAAACGGGCCCAACCTGGGGCAGAGGGCCGACCCCCAGGCATAAGACCACAAGGCCCATCGAGCTGGTGTGATAAGTAGGTAGGGGGACGACCGGTCTTGCCTGTGGTGCTGGATGGCATTCCTATGACTGCACTGTTGGACACCGGGTCGCAGGTAACCACCATCCCCTATGTGCTTTTCAAGCGGCACTGGAATGACTCAGATATTACCCGCTACCCAGATAACGATTTGAGCATCATCGCCAGCAATGGTCAGCCCGTACCACAGGTGGGATTCAAGGAGGTGACCATCAAAATTGGTGAAGTTGAACTGCCAGCGCAAGGACTGATTATTGTGGACATTGACGGTCGTGAAAGCCACCCTAAGATAACCTTGGGTACTAATGTTATTGAAAATTGTCTTGCAGAGATAATTGTCATATTACAGCAGGTTGCGGTGAACGCCAGCTCCAGCCAGCTGCGTGTCCTACAAAAAGAGATCAGAACCCTGATGAAAAGGCAACAGGTAGAACTGTCTGGTGGTGAGATTGGTAGCGTTAGGATGAGTGACCCGTTCCCTATCGCCATGCCCCCAAAAAGTGAGATGATGATCTGGTGCCGGACTGCAATCGGGTTAAGAGGAAGGGACTACCAAGCCATGGTAGAACCCGTCTACTCAGACAGTAGGCCCACTATTTTGACAGCATGGGGGGTGGTCGATGTACGCCATGGGAGGGTACCCGTCCGCATCCTAAACATTGGGGAAAGAGAAGTATACTTGCCCCGGTATGCCACTCTAGCCAAATTGTTCACCGTTAACCAAAACTCTGTAAAGGCAGTGGAACCCTAGCCTCCATCTCAACCAGAGGAGGTTAACGGCTCTAAGAAACAAATGGAAGACTGGTGTCAGAAGCTGCATGTGGGCACCGACTCCACTCCCTCACACCAAAAACAGGGAGTCTACCGGGTGGTGCAGGAGTACGAAAGAGTCTTTAGCAAACACCCACTAGACTTTGGGCAAGTAAAGGGGGTAGAACACCACATCCCCACAGGAGACCATCCACCCATAAAGGAAAGATACCGACCTGTACCCCCTGCACACTATCAGAATGCCAAGGGAATGTTACGAGAAATGAAGGAGGCTGGGGTAATCAGGGACAGCTGTAGCCCCTGGGCAGGTCCACTAGTTCTTGTGAAAAAGAAATATGGCACCATGAGAATGTGTGTAGATTACAGAAAGGTCAACCGTATCACACACAAAGATGCGTACCCGTTACCTAGGATAGAGGAATCTTTAGCTGCATTTAAAGTCTGCTAACTTCTTCTCCACTTTGGATCTTACTAGCGGGTACTGGCAGGTTCCTGTAGCAGAGGCAGACAAGGAGAAGACCGCGTTCACCACCGCGATGGGTCTCAGTGAATTCAACTGTATGCCATTCGGGCTCTGCAACGCACCAGGAACCTTCCAGCGGTTGATGGAGTGCTGCCTGGGGGACAGGAATTTCGAGACGGTCCTGCTATACCTGGACGATGTCATTGTGTATTCCAAAACATATGAGGACCATCTGAAACACCTGGCAGAGGTGTTTGATGCCCTGGCAGGCTACGGCCTAAAGGTGAAACCCTCCAAGTGTCATCTACTGAAACCAAAGGTACAGTACCTCGGACACGTGGTGAGTGCTGACGTGGTGAGTGCTCCAGACCCTGATAAGATCACGGTGATTAAGGAATGGCCAAGACCCTCCAGCATAAAGGAAGTGCGGCAGTTCCTCGGGTTGGTAGGCTACTACCGAAGATTCATCCCCGGGTTCACCAAAATGGCAGCCCCTATGCAAGACCTCCTGTTAGGTCAGTCAAAGACCAAGAATCAGAAGCCGCCCTTCAGGTGGGTCACGCTGGAAGAGGAGTCTTTCCGCCAGCTGAAGATGGCCCTCACGGGGGATGAGATCCTGGCTTGCCCTGATTTTGGCCAGCCTTTTATTCTCCACACGGACGCGAGCAACATCGGGCTAGGAGCCGTACTATCCCAGATCCAGCAGGGCAGAATACGGGTAATCGCTTACGCCAGCCGAAAACTACGGCCCACAGAGAGAAACCCTGAGAATTATAGCTCCTTCAAGCTAGAGTTCCTGGCAGTGGTGTGGGCAGTGGCGGAACGTTTCAAACATTACCTTGCCTCTGCCAAGTTCACTGCATGCACCGACAACAACCCGTTGACACACCTGGACACTGCAAGACTTGGTGTCCTGGAGCAAAGATGGATGGCCCGGCTGTCCAACTATGAGTTCACCATCCAAAACCGGGCGGGACGCACAAATGCCAACGCAGACACCCTGTCCAGGATGCCAAACTTGCCGGACGGAGGGGAAGATCCAGAAGAACTGGAAGAGATTGAACTCCCTGCGTTCCACCGTCATGGGATTACCCAGTGTTCCCACTGTGTAAGGGACAAGCACTCTGCCACGTTCAATCCCTTACCCCACTACAGCTGGGCGGAGACGCAAGTCAGTGACCCAGCCGTCCGCCTGGTAAAAGAGATGATGACACAGGCTGATGCCCGGATTGACCCAGATGCTCCGGAAGACACCAAACAGCTGTGGAATGAGAAGAGTAAACTGTTTCTCTACAAGGGGAAGCTGTGCCGGAGAATTGTCAACTCCCGGACACATGAGCTGACCTGGCAGGTAGTGGTCCCGAGACGAGACGCGGCTATGGTCCTGGAGGCATACCACGACAGAGCAGGGCACTTTGGATGGAAGAAGCTGGAGTTCCTGTTGCGTGAACGGTTCTAGGCATGAGAGGGGCCATTGAGAGATGGTGCAGAGACTGCGGCCCATGCAACCTAAGAAGAAAGGACCATGCCAGCCAGAAGACTCCCCTGCAGCCCATCATCACCAATCAGCCTCTAGAACTGGTAGCCCTGGACCATGTGAAGCTGGCTCCAAGTAGGTCCGGGTACGTCTACGCCCTCACCATTGTAGACCACTACTCCCGGTTCCTGGTGGTGGTCCCTGTCAAGGACTTAACAGCTCAGACAGCAGCAAGAGCCTTCCAGCAGCACTTCTGCCGTCCACACGGGTATCAGGAGCAAGTGTTGCCTGACCAAGGTCCAGCCTTCGAAGCGGAGGTCTTCCAGGAGTTCTGCAACCTGTATGGCTGCAAGAAGATAAGGACAATGCCTTATCACCCCCAAACCAATGGATTATGCGAGAAGATGAACCAGGTGGTGATAGACTTGCTGAAAACGTTGCCCCTGGAAGAACGTAGTCTGTGGCCTGAAAAACTGCCTGATCTGGTGGACTTGTATAACCACATCCCAGTAAATTCCACCAACTGCACCCCGGCTTACCTAATGAGAGCAAGACCTGGTAAGCTGCCTATTGACCTGGATATGGAAGTCCTGACACCCGAGGACACCTCGCCAGAGGCAGACTGGGATAGAGAACGGCAGCAACAGTACCGGAAAGTGCAGGAGAGTGTTGAGAGAAGTCTGTCTCAAGCAAGAGAAAGGCAAGAGAGGACTTACAACCAGCATACTCCCGCTGTTCCCCTGGTACCTGGAGAGCAGGTCTTGAAGAGAAAGAGGCGGCTCCATAAGTTGGATGACCAGTGGGAGAAAGAACCATACACAGTACTGCCCTCAAGCCATGAAAATCCGAAAGTATGTGTTATCAGTAAGGATGGAGGAGAGACCACAGCCACTGTCTCCAGAGACCACCTGAAGAAGTGTCCTGAGCAGCTGCAAAGCACTGATGAAGACCAAGATAGCCCTCATCCCGCAGAGGAAAGGGAAGAAATGGTCAGTATAGTACTCGGAGAATTTCCCCGGTCCTGGACACAAATTAACAACACTATTGTGGTACCCATCCTTACCTTTCTCCAGCCAGCCCCGCAAGGGCCTACAGAAGAGCAAGTAGTGTTTGGAGAGAAACCGGCCCCGGAGGCAGAAGATTCCATACCAGCAGCCCAGGAGAATCAACCCTCTGCTAGTAGTGAGCCTGCCATGCCCGTGGTAAGCCAACGAGTACGTAGAAAGCTGCCCAACCTACCCGTAACATCTCCAAACACCTGTAGTGCAGACACTAGCGAGCCCACTACACAAGGGGTGGAAACAGGGGACTCAGAAAGAACACCACCAGATAGTGTGTTACGAAGGTCCACCAGGAGCACTGGAGGTCAGAAGCCCGCTCGCTGGAGAATCTAGAAAAAAATGATGATATCTACCTGTATATTGCAAATGTTGAAATGTTTTAGGTTTGTTGCATGAATAATAACTATGTCTCTCAAGTTACCCGACAGGGTTTATGGACTGACAGGTTATGGACAATGAATAACCGGAACTGTACCTTGTAAATAGTTGCACCTGTTAAGTGCCCCTTTTGTGCCAGACCACAGAACAAAAACACGTGGAGGTGACTGAAGACGTGGTCCAACGCCGGATCATCGATGCCCTGTAGCCACCCCAGGGCCTACGTGGAGGGTTTGGGACGGGTCCCTCAAAATACATCTTGGGTGACATGGACACCTGGTTACGGAAGCACCGTGACCTATAAAAACTGAACTCCTTGTACATATGTTGATGTGTTATTACTTATACCCTGTTATGTATGTTTTCATAAAATGTGTTTCATCCCGGAGTACTAAAATTTACCAGAGGGGAATGTGGCACCCCAGGGGGTCTGGTTGCCACAGTGGTAGAAATACCATGTCTGAGAGCAAGCATGGGTTTTCCTGGTCAGGAGCACTATTACATGCAACGCCTCCTGCCCCAGTCCAGGGAGGGGAGGAACCTGCCCTTTATAAACTGGAACTGGGGCGGGGTTAGTTAGTTAGTTCCAGAGGAAGGGACAGAGGAGCAGCAAGGAGCTCTGTAGGAGACAGGAGCTGAAGACCAGGGACTGGAGCTAGCAGAGCTCGTCCTGGCCGAAGACGCAGAGAACCGGACACCGGAGTCCGAGGCTGCGAGGATATCCACATCCAGCAGCAGAAACCACTTGGCAGGGGATTTCAGGTCCTCTGGCCATAGAAAGCCCGGAGGCTCAGTCACACGCAAGGGACCGGCACCGCCATCGAGGAGCGGAAGGAACCGAAGACCCCAAGTCACCAGCCATACGGGTGAGCACCACACGGTACACTCAGGGACGTGGGCTACTACACGACTACAGCAAGGTAGCCAGGAAGAGTGCAGTCAGACGGGAAGGCCTACGCCTCCACCTGGCCAGGGGGACTCTTGTACTCTCACAGACTGACCAGGCCTCTAATGTTAGCCAGTACTCCCAGCAGGGCCTTCTTCATTACCAACAGTAAAGACCCTGAACTGCACTGCACGGACTCTGAGTCATTTCTGCTGCGCCCATGCACCACAACCCTCACCATCTACACAAGCTGCCCTGATGCTATACTCCTCCCGTGAGGAGTTATACTACCCTCTACTGCGCACACAACATCAGCCTCAGCGGTCTGCCCCACAGCGGCGGTTCTCAGTGACCGCAATCCACGGGTGTCGTAGTCGGACATTTCAACATTAAAAACCAAGTAAACAGATCCGCCACTGGTTTGACCACCCTGAGCCACGGGACCGGGTCGCCGCCACGGAGACTACAACCCCTGATATTACACAGAGATCCGGCTCCGGGTATTCCTTCGCACACGGCCCAGGGGGCCCGTCACCTGCTCTTACCAGTATGACCCAGAAGAAGGAGCAAGCCGAAACGTACGTCGGGTGTTTTTGGCACCTGGGATTGGCACCACATCCTCTCAAAGTTATCACTTTGGATTGCCTTATATATTTTTGGTCCAATATGGTTTATGGGCCCAATTCAACAAGGATGATAATATCAATACTAGACTTTGAAGAATGATTAGATATTTATGCTGATGTCATTTAGTGATTAATTCACTGTTTATATGTCTTTTATGTGATTTTAACGTTTGGGTAATTTTTCTAAATAAAGAGTTGATATGGTTAATATATCTATGTGGTTCTCATATACATGTTTTTCTTATGAGATATATGTTGCGGTATGTATTGAACCTGCTACACTTGCCGTGTGGAACTTTCAATACAACACACCCCTATGGGGGTGTTGGTTTATTGAGTATGAGACTGTAGACATTTTTGCTAAATGTTTCTTAATCTGTAGATTGTATGGATGCTAATAAAGAAGAAATTAACTTACCGGAAAGTTTCTTCTTCCTTTGCGGGACCTCAGCAAATCTTAGGTCGGCGTAAGTCACAGCATCAGCCATATCTGTCCTGATTACCAGCTGAGAACAGAGACCTTACTGCATAAAAAGAGGAAGGAAAGTAGCAAAAATATTATTATAATGAACCTAGAAACGAGAAAGAGAAGAAAAAGAGAAAGTGACAGGAAACACGAAATACAAGAAACCACCATCTAGGAAAATTAATGAGAGAAAGAGGAAGAATTAGAAGAACTTCTCACTATTTTTATTATTATGTAAAAATCAAAGGGTGACATTTAAAAAAGACACAAACACAGGGATAAAAATGTGCAAAAAAATAGATTTTCAAACAATAATATCAAAGAGGAAAAATTATCAGAAAAAAATAAAAAGTTGCATTCAAATAAAAAGGGTTTAGTATCGTCTTAGCGGGCTGAAATATGATCACTCTCAGTGGGAAAAACAAGATAATCTTGTAGATATGAGACATTTTAATGGCTAACAAAAATAAAATAAATGATGTTACATAGCAAGCTTTCGAAACTTCTTAGGACTCTATATCAGTCATTGTGTCACAAAGTATCTGAGCAAAGGAAAAATATATACACAAATAAAGGTAGAGGCGTGGCAGAAAAAAGGAACATTTTGGACATTTAAATGAACAAACTCATTTTAGAGAGTGAATTATTAATTGGATTAGATTAGTAGTGAGAAAGTTTTATAGTCCTAATATCCATGTAAGATCAACAGCCTGGTGCCCTCACTGTCTCTGGAGCAGATTCCTGATGTCCTCACTGTCTCTGGAGCAGATTCCTGGTGCCCTCACTGTCTCTGGAGCAGATTCCTGGTGCCCTCGCTGTCTCTGGAGCAGATTCCTGGTGCCCTCACTGTCTCTGGAGCAGATTCCTGGTGCCCTCACTGTCTCTGGAGCAGATTCCTGGTGCCCTCACTGTCTCTGGAGCAGATTCCTGGTGCCCTCACTGTCTCTGGAGCAGATTCCTGATGTCCTCACTGTCTCTGGAGCAGATTCCTGGTGCCCTCACTGTCTCTGGAGCAGATTCCTGGTGCCCTCGCTGTCTCTGGAGCAGATTCCTGGTGCCCTCACTGTCTCTGGAGCAGATTCCTGGTGCCCTCACTGTCTCTGGAGCAGATTCCTGGTGCCCTCACTGTCTCTGGAGCAGATTCCTGGTGCCCTCACTGTCTCTGGAGCAGATTCCTGGTGCCCTCGCTGTCTCTGGAGCAGATTCCTGATGTCCTCACTGTCTCTGGAGCAGATTCCTGATGTCCTCACTGTCTCTGGAGCAGATTCCTGATGTCCTCACTGTCTCTGGAGCAGATTCCTGGTGCCCTCACTGTCTCTGGAGCAGATTCCTGGTGCCCTCGCTGTCTCTGGAGCAGATTCCTGATGTCCTCACTGTCTCTGGAGCAGATTCCTGATGTCCTCACTGTCTCTGGAGCAGATTCCTGGTGCCCTCACTGTCTTCGGAACAGATTCCTGGTGTCCTCACTGTCTCTGGAGCAGATTCCTGGTGCCCTCACTGTCTCCGGAGCAGATTCCTGGTGCCCTCACTGTCTTCGGAACAGATTCCTGGTGTCCTCACTGTCTCTGGAGCAGATTCCTGGAGCCCTCACTGTCTCTGGAGCAGATTCCTGGTGCCCTCACTGTCTTCGGAGCAGATTCCTGGTGTCTTTGCTGTCTCAGGAGCAGATTCCTGGTGTCCTCACTGTCTCAGGAGCAGATTCCTGGTGTCCTCACTGTCTCTGGAGCAGATTCCTGGTGTCCTCGCTGTCTCTGCAGCAGATTCCTGGTGCCCTCGCTGTCTCTGGAGCAGATTCCTGATGTCCTCACTATCTCTGGAGCAGATTCCTGGTGCCCTCACTGTCTCTGGAGCAGATTCCTGATGTCTTCACTATCTCTGGAGCAGATTCCTGGTGCCCTCACTGTCTCTGGAGCAGATTCCTGATGTCCTCACTATCTCTGGAGCAGATTCCTGGTGCCCTCGCTGTCTCTGGAGCAGATTCCTGATGTTCTCGTTATCTCTGGAGCAGATTCCTGAAGCCCTCACTATCTCTGGAGCAGATTCCTGGTGCCCTCACTGTCTCTGGAGCAGATTCCTGGTGCCCTCGCTGTCTCTGGAGCAGATTCCTGATGTCCTCACTATCTCTGGAGCAGATTCCTGGTGCCCTCGCTGTCTCTGGAGCAGATTCCTGATGTCCTCACTATCTCTGAAGCAGATTCCTGGTGCCCTCGCTGTCTCTGGAGCAGATTCCTGATGTCCTCACTATCTCTGGAGCAGATTCCTGGTGCCCTCGCTGTCTCTGGAGCAGATTCCTGATGTCCTCACTATCTCTGGAGCAGATTCCTGGTGCCCTCGCTGTCTCTGGAGCAGATTCCTGATGTCCTCACTATCTCTGGAGCAGATTCCTGTTGCCCTCACTATCTCTGGAGCAGATTCCTGGTGCCCTCACTGTCTCTGGAGCAGCTTCCTGATGCCCTCACTGTCTGTGGAGCAGATTCCTGATGTCCTCACTATCTCTGGAGCAGATTCCTGATGACCTCACTGTCTCTGGAGCAGATTCCTGATGCCCTCACTGTTTTTGGAGTAAATTCCCGGTGCCCTCACTCTCTCTGGACCAGATTCCTGGTGCCCTCACTGTCTCTGGAGCAGATTCCTGGTGTCCTCACTGTCTCTGGAGCAGACTCCTGATGCCCTCACTCTTTCTGGAGCAGATTCCTGATGCCCTCACTGTCTCTGGTGCAGATTCCTGATGCCCTCATTCTCTCTGGAGCAGATTCCTGGTGCTCTCACTGTCTCTGGAGCAGATTCCTGATGCCCTCACTCTCTCTGGAGCAGATTCCTGGAGCCCTCACTGTCTCTGGAGCAGATTCCTGATGTCCTCACTGTGTCTGGAGCAGATTCCTGATGTCCTCACTGTCTCTGGAGCAGATTCCTGGTGTCCTCACTGTCTCTGGAGCAGATTCCTGGTGTCCTCACTGTTTCTGGAGCAGATTCCTGATGCCCTCACTGTCTCTGGAGCAGATTCCTGATGTCCTCGCTGTATCTGGAGCAGATTCCTGGTGCCCTCACTGTCTCTGGAGCAGATTCCTGATGTCCTCACTGTCTCTGGAGCAGATTCCTGATGTCCTCACTGTCTCTGGAGCAGATTCCTGGTGTCCTCACTGTCTCTGGAGCAGATTCCTGGTGTCCTCAATGTCTCTGGAGCAGATTCCTGATGCCCTCACATGTCTCTGGAGCAAATTCCTGATGTCCTCACTATCTCTGTAGCAGATTCCTGATGTCCTCACTGTCTCTGGAGCAGATTCCTGGTGTCCTCACTGTCTCTGGCGCAGATTCCTGATGTCCTCACTGTCTCTGGAGCAGATTTCTGATGTCCTCACTGTCTCTGGAGCAGATTCCTGATGCCCTCACTGTCTCTGGGGCTGATTCCCGGTGCCCTCACTGTATCTGGAGCAGATTCCTGGTGCCCTCTTTGTCTCTGGAGCAGATTCCTGATGTCCTCACTATCTCTGGAGCAGATTCCTGGTGCCCTCACTGTCTCTGGAGCAGATTCCTGGTGCCCTCACTGTCTCTGGAGCAGATTCCTGGTGCCCTCACTGTCTCTGGAGCAGATTCCTGGTGCCCTCGCTGTCTCTGGAGCAGATTCCTGGTGCCCTCGCTGTCTCTGGAGCAGATTACTGGTGCCCTCACTGTCTTCGGAGTAGATTCCTGGTGCCCTCGCTGTCTCTGGAGCAGATTCCTGATGCCCTCACTATCTCTGGAGCAGATTCCTGGTGTCCTCACTGTCTCTGGAGCAGCTTCCTGATGCCCTCACTGTCTGTGGAGCAGATTCCTGATGTCCTCACTATCTCTGGAGCAGATTCCTGATGACCTCACTGTCTCTGGAGCAGATTCCTGATGCCCTCACTGTTTTTGGAGTAAATTCCCGGTGCCCTCACTCTCTCTGGACCAGATTCCTGGTGCCCTCACTGTCTCTGGAGCAGATTCCTGGTGTCCTCACTGTCTCTGGAGCAGACTCCTGATGCCCTCACTCTCTCTGGAGCAGATTCCTGATGCCCTCACTGTCTCTGGAGCAGATTCCTGATGCCCTCACTCTCTCTGGAGCAGATTCCTGGTGCCCTCACTGTCTCTGGAGCAGATTCCTGATGCCCTCACTCTCTCTGGAGCAGATTCCTGGAGCCCTCACTGTCTCTGGAGCAGATTCCTGATGACCTCACTGTCTCTGGAGCAGATTCCTGATGCCCTCACTGTCTCTGGAGCAGATTCCTGATGTCCTCACTGTGTCTGGAGCAGATTCCTGATGTCCTCACTGTCTCTGGAGCAGATTCCTGATGCCCTCACTGTCTCTGGAGCAGATTCCTGATGCCCTCACTGTCTCTGGAGCAGATTCCTGATGTCCTCACTGTCTCTGGAGCAGATTCCTGGTGTCCTCACTGTCTCTGGAGCAGATTCCTGGTGTCCTCACTGTCTCTGGAGCAGATTCCTGATGCCCTCACTGTCTCTGGAGCAGATTCCTGATGCCCTCACTGTCTCTGGAGCAGATTCCTGATGTCTTCACTGTCTCTGGAGCAGATTCCTGATGTCCTCACTGTCTCTGGAGCAGATTCCTGGTGTCCTCACTGTCTCTGGAGCAGATTCCTGGTGTCCTCAATGTCTCTGGAGCAGATTCCTGATGCCCTCACTGTCTCTAGAGCAAATTCCTGATGTCCTCACTATCTCTGGAGCAGATTCCTGATGTCCTCACTGTCTCTGGAGCAGATTCCCGGTGCCCTCACTGTCTCTGGAGCAGATTCCTGATGCCCTCACTGTCTCTGGAGCAGATTCCTGATGCCATCACTGTCTCTGGAGCAGATTCCTGATGCCCTCACTGTCTCTGGAGCAGATTCCTGAGGACCTCCTGTTACTGTTGCAGATTCCTGGTGTCCTCACTGTCTTTGGAGCAGATTTCTGGTGCCCTCACTGTCTCTGGAGCAGATTCCTAATGCCCTCAATGTCTTTGGAGCAGATTCTCGGTACCCTCGCTCTCTCTGGACCAGATTCCTGATGCCCTCACTGTCTCTGGACCAGATTCCTGATGCCCTCACTGTCTCTGAAGCAGATTACTGGTACCCTGACTTTCTCTGGAGCAGATTCCTGATGCCCTCACTGTCTCTGGAGCAGATTCCTGATGCCCTCACTGTCTCTGTAGCAGATTCCTGGAGCCCTCACTGTCTCTGGACCAGATTCCTGATGCCCTCACTGTCTCGGGAGCAGTTTCCCGATGCCCTCACTGTCTCTGGAGCAGATTCCTGATGTCCTCACTGTCTCTGGAGCAGATTTCTGGTGCCTTCACTGCATCTGGAGCAGATTCCTCGTGCCGTCACAGTCTCTGGTGCAGATTCCTGATGATCTGATTGTGTCTGTAGCAGATTCCTGGTGCCTTCACTGTCTCTGGAGCAGATTCCAGGTGCTTTCACTGTATCTGGAAAATATTCTTGGTGCCCCAACTGTCTGTGGAGGAGATTTCTGGTGCTTTCACTGTCTGTGGAGCAGATTCCTGGTGCCTTCACTGTCTCTGTAGCTGATTCCTGGTACCCTCACTGTCTCTGGAGCAGATTCCTGGTGCCCTCACTGTCTCTGGAGCAAATTGATTGTGCCTTCTCTGTCAGTGGAGCAGATCCCTGGTGCCCTCACTGTCTGTGGAGAGGATTCCTGCTTCCCTGACTGTCTCTAGTGCAGATTTATGATGTCCTCCTGTCCGTGGAGCAGATTCCTGATGTACTCCTGTCTCTGGAGCTGATTCCTCGTGTCTTCATTGTCTCGGGAGCAGATTTCCGATGTCCTCCTCTCTCTGGAGCAGATTCCTGAACCCCTCACAGGCTCTGGAGCAGATTCCTTTTGCCCTCACTGTCTCTGGAGCAGATTCCTGGTGCCCTCACTGTCTCTGGAGCAGATTCCTGATGTCCTCACTGTCTCTGGAGCAGATTCCTGATGACCTCCTGTTACTGGAGCAGATTCCTGGTGACCTCATTGTGTCTGGAGCAGATTCCTGGTGTCTACACTGTCTCTGGAGAAGGTTCCTGGTGCTTTCACTGTATCAGGAATATATTCTTGGTGCCCCCACTGTCCGTGGAGTAGATTCCTGGTGCCTTCACTGTCTCTGGAGCAGATTCCTGGTACCTTGACTTTCTCTGGAGCAGATTCCTGGTGCCTTCACTGTATCTGGAAAATATCATTGGTGCCCTCGCTGTCTCTGGACCAGATTCCTGATGCCTTCACTGTCTCTGGAGCAGATTCCTGATGCCCTCACTGTCTTCGGAGCAAATTCTCCGTGCCCTCACTTTCTCTGGACCAGATTCCTTCTGTCCTCACTGTCTCTGGAGCAGATTCCTGATGCCCTTAATGTCTCTGGAACAGATTCCTGGTGCCCTTACTGTCTCTGGAGCAGATTCCTGATATACTCACTGTGTCAGGAGAAGATTCCTGATGCCCTCATTGTCTCTAGATCAGATTCCTGATGCCCTCACTGTCTCTTGAGCAGATTCCTGATGCCCTCACTATCTTTGGAGCAGATTCCTGGTGCCTTCACTGTTTCTGGAGAAGATTCCTGATGCCCTCACTATCTCTGGAGCAGATTCTTGGTGCCTTTGCTGTATCTGGAAAATATTCTTGGTGCCCTCATTGTATCGGGAGCAGATTCCTGTAGCCATCCCTGTCTCTTGAGCAGATTCCTGATGCCCTCACTGTCTCTGGAGCAGATTCCTGTTGCCATCCCTGTCTCTGGAGCAGATTCTTGATGCCTTCACTGTCTATGGACCAGATTCCTGGTGCCTTCACTTTCTCTGGAGCAGATTCCTGGTGCCCTCCTGTCTTTGGAGCAGATTCCTGCTGACCCAACTTTCTCTGGAGCTGATTCCTAGTGCCTTCACTGTCTCTGGAGCAGATTTCCGATGTCCTCCTGTCTCTGGAGCAGATTCCTGCTGACCCCACTGTCTCTGGAGCTGATTCCTAGTGCCTTCACTGTCTCTGGAGCAGATTCCTGATGACCTCCTGTTACTGGAGCAGATTCCTGCTGACCTGATTGTCTCTGGAGCAGATTCCTGGTGCCTTCACTCTCTCTGGAGAAGATTTCCAATGTCCTCCTGTTTCTGGAGCAGATTATTGATGTTGTCCTGTATCTGAAGAACATTGCTCGTGCCTTCACTGTCTCTGGAGCATATTCTTGATGCCCCCAATGACTGTGGAGCAAATTTCTGGAGCTTTCATTGTCTGTGGAGTAGATTCCTGCTACCCTGACTGTCTTTAGAACTGATTTCCGATGTCTCCTGCCTCTGGAGCAGATTCCTGTTATACTCTTGTATCTGGAGCAGATACATCCATAGACTTTAATATGGAGAAAAGTATGTGCCCCCCACATCCATCTCCAGGGGCTTCTCTGTCCTCATCTACATCCATAGACATTAATAAGGAGAAAGTATGTGCCCCCCACATCCACCTCCAGGGGTTTCTCTGTCCTCATCTACATCCATAGACATTAATATGGAGAAAAGTAAGTGGCCCCCACATCCACCTCCAGGGGCTTCTCTGTCCCCATCTACATCCATAGACATTAATATGGAGAAAAGTATGTGCCCCCCACATCCACCTCCAGGGGTTTCTCTGTCCTCATCTACATCCATAGACATTAATATGGAGAAAAGTATGTGCCCCCCACATC